>NW_008751973.1:549521-550516 GCF_000715545.1 Opisthorchis viverrini | reverse complement strand
GGCAGTATCCCAGCCCACGTACAACCATGAATTGCACATATACAAATAAACTCATGCCACATCGGCGGTCGCGTGGTGCCATCAGCCGGGTCGCCTTACTTGCTGCATACAGCAGGGCGGGTAAGCGAAAACAGTATACTACCGACGACTCCCTTCTTTCTCCTTCACATACCTTTTCTTTCTCCTCTCCCCACCCCATTAATAACTCTCTCCTTGTAAGCGCAGCAATTAGGACTGATGACCCCGTTCGTCATATCGGTTTTGCGTGCAGCATCTGCTCGTCACACGGTGCCGACATCTTCAGGAATCTCCAAATCAGTCCTCAAGCCTCGACACCCACTCTATCTGGCCGCTTTCAATGTTCGCACTCTGAAGCAAGCAGGACAACAAGCTGCTCTTGCACTCACACTGGACTCGCTTGGCATTGATGTGTGCTGTGTCTCAGAAACGAGAATTCAAGATGCAAGCACAGTGATTGAGTTAACCGCCCCGTCAGTCTCCACTCGCTTCCGGCTACGCACCTCTGGTGATCCAGAGGCTGCTGCGGTGGGATATGCAGGGGTTGGTATTGTGCTAAGTCACCGGGCGGAAGTATCCTTACTTGACTGGATACCTGTTGATAGTCGCCTCTGTGCGGTTCGTCTGGCAACGTCTGTGAAGGAGTCTCACAAGCGGCAAGTTGATAAATGTCTGTTTATCGTGTCTGCCTATGCCCCAACTGATTGTAGCTCTGACACCGTCAAAGACGGGTTTTACGACGCCCTGAATGCTCTGCTGCGGCGAGCTAAAAGCTCAGACATTGTGGTGGTTGCCGGAGATATGAATGCGCAAGTGGGCAGGCTCAGTGCATCTGAGACTCAATTGGGAGGGCGACATGGACTGGACTCGGTACGTACGGACAATGGAGAACGACTGCTTCAGCTGTGTGCCGATCGCAGGTTGTCTTTATGCACTACTAACTTTCGAAATAACCGAAGTCGTCTGGCCACTTGGTG
>NW_008751973.1:548863-549242 GCF_000715545.1 Opisthorchis viverrini | reverse complement strand
CCTCTGTGCACAGTGCTGGGAATTTTGCCTGTGGCACGACCCAACCAGGCGCACTCAAGCACTGAATATCAGACCGAATGGTGGCATTACTTAAATCTCGAAGAAATATCCCGGCTGGTCCCGAACATAACCCGGTGCGGAGGGTTATTAGACGTCAAGTGAAAATGAGCTTGCGATCCGACCGTGAAGTATGGTGGACACAGAAAGCCAAAGAAATGGAAGAGGCCCAGAAAGCAGGTAATGCCCGGAGATTATTTCAGTTGATCCATGCGACCCGTCCCCGGAAACCACCTGTGAGTGAAAGCATCAAGCATCAGAATGGAACGACCATCTCGAATAAGGAGGAACGCCTTGACCAGTGGGCTGAATACTTTGAACA
>NW_008751973.1:493761-548019 GCF_000715545.1 Opisthorchis viverrini | reverse complement strand
GTGGCGTAAACAGAGAGGTGGCCAACCCATGACCTGGCAGAGGAGTATGAAGGAGATCACGAAACGCTTGGGTGCTGTCGGTGCTACTCGCCTTCCAGGATGGGGACCGCGTGATCCTCACTGTGCCTGGTTGGAGACACTACAAGATATGGCCGCCAACCGATGTCAGTGGCGTTTTTGTTGTGAGTTTCTATCCAGATTGCCTGAGTGAATGTCTGGAGGTGTAGGCACCTCGGAATGATTGTGTTAAGCTAGCACTAGGTCCCTTCCCTGTCCACCTTTATTTTTTTCTTTACAATAAGACTTTCAAATAAGTCATGGTTGTACGACAGTGAAGCATCGGTGTTGAACACTGATGTCATGCTGTCGATGATGAGCTGACTGACTTCGGTCCTGGCAAAACTTCGAAATACCGGACGCATTTTTGTGTGTCAGGGAGACGAAGGTCACTACAGCCACATATCTCTCGATGGTGTCATGCTGTCGATGATGATGATGCTGACTTCGGTCCTGGCAAAACTTCGAAATACCGGACGCATTTTTGTGTGTCAGGGAGACGAAGGTCACTACAGCCACATATTTTTCTCTCGATGGAAGCAGATAGCGTTATTCCGACGCTTTCCAGATGAAGTAAATGTAGACGGAACGCATGCAACAATCCGCCCTGGGTAAGTTTTTTAAAGCATCTAATATTCGGCATTTAGATATAAACTGTACACATTCTGGAAAATGCACGGCATAGGATTCGGGCGTCCGGTTATGTATGCGTTCTAGAGAGCGAGCAGTTTGCTCCCATGCGTAAGCTGTTCGGCTTATTCAAAGAAATAATGGGCGAAGCGTACCCGGTCAGGTTCTTCGTAATGGACAAGTTGGCGGGGCAAATGCGTGCTGCCAGGGTCGTGTTTGGTTGTGACGTTATGCTTTGCTACTTTCATGTTCGCAAAGCCATCAGGAAGCACGTATGTATCATTTAGTATCCATGTATTTTTGGTCACAGACAGATTCTGCGAACAGCCGGCACATATTTCATCGCATGGCTCGCCTGGAAAATGCTGTACAGTAGGTTTTCTGTTCATCGTAATACAAGCACACAGATTCCGACAAGATCTTCAGCTTCTACGCCGAACCAATCCCCGATTTCTCTCCTATCTTACGGCCCGTTGGTTGTACATCACCCGAAGATGGGCCATACACGCACAGCCCGGAATGGTTCATTTCGGTAATGTGACCAACAACCGACTGGAAAATGCAAACGGGCGCCTTAAAGATCGGGTGCGCCACTCCGACACGTTGGAGCATGCCATTCAAAAGACATCCCGGCACGCCGAGTGGCTCATGCGGGAGTTTCAGTTGCATACGTCGTACCATTGCGACAGGCGGCAAATCCTGGAGGGTGACGCCTACGTTCTAAGCGTAGTCTGTCGAATGACTACATATGCATGCTCTCTCGTTTTGAGGCACTTGGGTCCGCGACCGCCGCGGCTGCCGTATAAAAGCGTCGGAACAAACAAGGTGGGGTGTAGCTACATAAACTAACTTATAGTTTGTGGTGCAGACACCCAGATGCTCCCAGACTGTCGACACCTGTGCTGGAGAATGCACATGCCCTTTCTATCAGGCGATGTGGCTCCCCTGCGTACATCTGTTCTCCGTATTTCGAGATCAGTCTGTTCCGAGCAGCAAGAACTATTCAGCATTGACTTTATCTTAGCTTGCTTTCCAATCCACCAACGATGGCTGTCGGATTACAACCTACCGGAAAAAGGTGTATCCCTTACACTTGTTCCCAAACCACCGCCGACAGCTTTCGACGGTCTTCGTAAACAACTGAATCGGGTGATGGATAAAAGTGTTGCACTATGGTGTGTGTGCCGAAACTAAAAACTGGCTAATGTACCTTATTTTTTCGCGATTTGTTTCAACCTCCTTTCTTGATTACTGGTATGCATTACATTTTATACTTACAGCGCTATGACTTCAGCAATGGCTTCAGATGTATTTGTTTAGAAATAAGCAGATTTCCAGTTTTTATCCTTTATGGCACTTTAGAGGGTGTTAAGTGAATAAATGAGGGATTATGCTGTGGTATTTATGCTTGTTGCCGGTAGCCAAAACACCAGAGCTGTATTGCGTTACGGGTAGTCTTACTACAAATGCAGCGGGTGGCCAGCAACACCAACAAAATGTCTAGAAATCCGAAAAAGCTAGCCATTTGATAATAATAAACAGTACACGCAGCAGCGGCCATCCGGTACTTTCTTGTTTAAGAAGACACGGGAACCATCTCGCGGTCACATCTAATTATCTTGAACACATTGTAAGATCCGGACGGTTAAGGATCTCACAGGACGATTGCGACTATTAGATTATACGCAGTTCGTAGCCAGTAGTCAATAGGAGCAGACAGACGTGGGGCAGTAGATGATATATTGAAGACTGACAGGAACTGGTTCTACAGAAAAACGGATTAGTAAGCATCATGAATTAAGAAAACGTACAATCAACAATGACGCAATCTGCAGGAGCGGGAAGTAGTCACTGTCACAGCACGGATTTCTATAGGGGCAACAAGAAGTAAGTACCAAACGATGTGCAAACATACATATCGGGGCAGTCTGACAGTGTGAGTTGGCCGTAACGGCGCAGGAGTCAGTACGTTCGGGATGTGAAGGACTGTCTTTCGGTCGGCGTCGACGCAGCCGCTCGTGTCGCGTGACAGGTCAGATTGCGCGGTTTCGTCCGTTTAAAACGAAGCTCAGCAAGGGCTATCTGCCAGGTGCGATACATAGGTAATACAAAATAAACAACCATGTTGGACGTCCGGTTGGTGTAGTCGGTGACGCGTTCGCCTGCTGTCCGCAGACTCTGGGTTCGATACCCGGTCGGCGCGCTCTTCGGTCGGAGTGGACGCTCATGAATAGGTGCAATCCAGACGAACGTGCAAGCAATGACGGACGGGCAAATTAAGTATTGACATCAGTTACTGAGGCATAAGCAGACCTTAAGCTGGGACGAAACAGGGGGAAAACGAGCAAAGAAACGAAACGGTGTCATAATAAACAGATGCGAGTCACGTTACTCATGAGTAGTCGGAAAACAAGGAAAGTTACCGATGGTCACCGTTGATTCGCAGGCGGAATCAACACACAGTCATGAAGTTTCCAGGTTTTTGTACAATCAGCGGCTCACCGAAGGTGGGTCGGGCACCTCCAGAGCATTGTTGAAGTATGGAGCCCGTTGCATGAAGTGTGGCCGATGAATTTAGCAAGTTCCTTACAACTCACGATATATGCATTTGCTACCGCAAGTGCTGGCAATTTCCTCCGAGTGGGTGGCGGATAGTTGGATTTTAAAGTGGACGTGCGCTTTTATCGCAGTCAAAGGAGGCTCTCTGTAGCCACCTATGCATCTTAAGATGGCAGAAGATAGCCCTACTCCGACACTTACCTTTTGCAGTAAATGCCGAATGAGCACATGCGACGAAACGGTCTGGGTAAGTTATGTGTGACTACAAGGCAACTAATATCTGGTCTGTAGTACAGGCTCTACACTTTCCTGATCACAGATGTCATTGGTGACGGAAGTGTAATTATGTATGAGCTTGAGAATATCAAACAGTCTACCTCTATGCTTAAACTGTTAAGGTTGTTCAGAGAAATGACGGGCGAATAATACCAACTGAAGACGTTGGTCAGACACAAGTTAATGGCACAAACACGAGTGGCGACATCAGTTTTCGACTGCAATGGCATCCCGAATATTTTGCATCTACGAATAAATAATGCTGTGACAACCTCAGAACTACCTGCAACTTTCATCCGTTGTAAGCGACTCACGTTTGGCGATATCTTATTTCATTATGCACTGTTCCGATAACCCTGAAAATCCGCTCACGTAAACGAAACAACCATTCAGAGAATTAGCAGAAAACTGCATCAGACATTGACATTCATCACTAAGAATTGTACTAGTGAAACTACGCAGTTTCCTAGATTTCGATTCCAGTCGCCGAGTGCCCAGGGACGTGGCTCTACGAGGGTAAATTTCTCCCCGCTTGAAAAGAAGCGGTCGATATGGCAATCTACAAATTTTATGACCTCTTATCACCCGGCTGCTGAGGCGCACTAGCCTGAAAAGCGATTGAAAGCATTCTGAAGCAATCCATCTTAAACTGTCTCATCACCGACAACCTCATATACCCATTGCAACACGGATTCATTCCAAAACGAGCGTGACCAATAGGCTCATATTTATGCACCGCTTAGCCAAAGCCGAAAACGAAGGACCCACAACAGGTGCCACATTTTTCGACTTCTCAAAAAACATTCGATCAAGTTCCACACGTTCCAGTGCTCGGAAAACACGAGTCTTGTGAGGTTCATAGGAGAATTGCACGCTGAATGTGAATTTCTTATAAATTTACACATCACGTGTGAAAGTCAGCCATACTTAATCTTCTTCTGCCTCGGTATCCATTATATTCCCTCAAGGCATCGTCTTAGGACCGATTGGGTTTTGGTCTATGTCAAGGACCGCAGACTCTGGGTTCGATACCCGGTCGGCGCGCTCTTCGGTCGGAGTGGACGCTCATGAATAGGTGCAATCCAGACGAACGTGCAAGCAATGACGGACGGGCAAATTAAGTATTGACATCAGTTACTGAGGCATAAGCAGACCTTAAGCTGGGACGAAACAGGGGGAAAACGAGCAAAGAAACGAAACGGTGTCATAATAAACAGATGCGAGTCACGTTACTCATGAGTAGTCGGAAAACAAGGAAAGTTACCGATGGTCACCGTTGATTCGCAGGCGGAATCAACACACAGTCATGAAGTTTCCAGGTTTTTGTACAATCAGCGGCTCACCGAAGGTGGGTCGGGCACCTCCAGAGCATTGTTGAAGTATGGAGCCCGTTGCATGAAGTGTGGCCGATGAATTTAGCAAGTTCCTTACAACTCACGATATATGCATTTGCTACCGCAAGTGCTGGCAATTTCCTCCGAGTGGGTGGCGGATAGTTGGATTTTAAAGTGGACGTGCGCTTTTATCGCAGTCAAAGGAGGCTCTCTGTAGCCACCTATGCATCTTAAGATGGCAGAAGATAGCCCTACTCCGACACTTACCTTTTGCAGTAAATGCCGAATGAGCACATGCGACGAAACGGTCTGGGTAAGTTATGTGTGACTACAAGGCAACTAATATCTGGTCTGTAGTACAGGCTCTACACTTTCCTGATCACAGATGTCATTGGTGACGGAAGTGTAATTATGTATGAGCTTGAGAATATCAAACAGTCTACCTCTATGCTTAAACTGTTAAGGTTGTTCAGAGAAATGACGGGCGAATAATACCAACTGAAGTTAATGGCACAAACACGAGTGGCGACATCAGTTTTCGACTGCAATGGCATCCCGAATATTTTGCATCTACGAATAAATAATGCTGTGACAACCTCAGAACTACCTGCAACTTTCATCCGTTGTAAGCGACTCACGTTTGGCGATATCTTATTTCATTATGCACTGTTCCGATAACCCTGAAAATCCGCTCACGTAAACGAAACAACCATTCAGAGAATTAGCAGAAAACTGCATCAGACATTGACATTCATCACTAAGAATTGTACTAGTGAAACTACGCAGTTTCCTAGATTTCGATTCCAGTCGCCGAGTGCCCAGGGACGTGGCTCTACGAGGGTAAATTTCTCCCCGCTTGAAAAGAAGCGGTCGATATGGCAATCTACAAATTTTATGACCTCTTATCACCCGGCTGCTGAGGCGCACTAGCCTGAAAAGCGATTGAAAGCATTCTGAAGCAATCCATCTTAAACTGTCTCATCACCGACAACCTCATATACCCATTGCAACACGGATTCATTCCAATACGAGCGTGACCAATAGGCTTATATTTATGCACCGCTTAGCCAAAGCCGAAAACGAAGGACCCACAACAGGTGCCACATTTTTCGACTTCTCAAAAAACATTCGATCAAGTTCCACACGTTCCAGTGCTCGGAAAACACGAGTCTTGTGAGGTTCATAGGAGAATTGCACGCTGAATGTGAATTTCTTATAAATTTACACATCACGTGTGAAAGTCAGCCATACTTAATCTTCTTCTGCCTCGGTATCCATTATATTCCCTCAAGGCATCGTCTTAGGACCGATTGGGTTTTGGTCTATGTCAAGGATCCTTTGGGCACCCTTTCAGACCCACCTCTTTTTGAAGGATGACCTGGAGTCTTCTAGTCCCAACACCATCGCCTTCCAGATTAATGCAGACGCGGAAAATCAGTGGTCGCTAGACCGGCACCCTTATCTGAATGACGAAAATTGCGTCCACATTTCTGGAGAAAACTTAGCTAAAGACTTTGTTCAGCATGGTGAGAATGGGTCAGGAGAGGTTACGAAGATAAAAACCATAGAGGATTTAGGTTCCCTTATTCATCCACCATGAAAAATCAGCTTGGGTGGCATTCAATGTTCCGCACCTTACCCCCCGTATTGGCTTCCAGGTATTCCATGAGGTCTACGTCAGACTGCTTCTTTCGTGTACCAAACGGGTTGCCTTCTCGGACACAACCAACCACTGGCACAACCACTACCCACTGCTAGCTTCTTTCGTGTACCAAACGGGTTGCCTTCTCGGACACAACCAACCACTGGCACAACCACTAACCCACTGCTACGCACAACTACGCACTGATGATGTCACCTCGATTGGCGATGAAGCGCTTGCAACCAAATTTCCCAGCTCAGCGAACAAGCCAACGACCATCTACGCTACCTGAGCTACCGACATTCTCCTCTATAGAAAATATTCAGGAGATTTTAAAGCTTCTTCATTTGCCTCCTGGTGATGAAAAGCGAATATCACGATTACCACAACCCTTTGATTTTTCATTTTTGTGCAGAATCCAGAATCTGGTTTTTCTTTTTTAATTCACAGTATCATACACGCTATTAATTGTAAACTTCCAGCAATGACACGTGCTTATTCGCTATCTTCATTGGTTGACGCCACCTATATGCTAGTCCACACACTCGTTATGGCTTCCCAAAGTGTACAGGCGATACCTGCAACTGCTATTGTCTCAGCTGAAGGACACGCATCTTAGCCTTCTTAACCAGTCTTGAAGGGCAGCTTCATATAATTTGAAACATCTGTTCTCGATGCACTTAAAAAGGCCTATATAAATTAACTTCATCAAAGCAAGCGTCGCGTCGAATCTATTGGTTACGACTCTTGTAACAGAAAGGGTACAGTGTATACTCCAGTAATACCCTTGGTTTCACTTGAAAGTTTAAATGAAGGAAACATTTATTCTGTGACTAGCTTTCGTACTCTAAAAACGCCTGAGCTTTAACGGTTTGAGATTCAACAACAGAGGAGTAGTTCCGTCTCACTGCTCACCTCTGTCTACGCACATCCACAAATGCCACCACATGTAAATGAAACAGGCCGAATCTGAAAGCCTATAACGAAAATCATGATAAAAAGCAAGAGCTGCGCGAATACTTTAAGTAGATTAGCAAAGAAGTGTTGGAAATGCTTCTACCTTATATGTGTATTTCAAAACCTGCTTGATCATCTTAGTAAGAATAGAGTCACAAGTACAAGATAATATGGGATGAAATGCCTCAATGATCCATCCAAAATATTATATACTATATGTGATTATATACTATACCATACTATAGTATATACCATGTGTGATTACGAAAATCTGAATTCAACTAGATACATATTATGCGAATACAGTCTAAGCCTACTGCAAACAAGAATAAACCAAACTAGCCTGTGAGTCGCGATCGGAAGCTGAAGCTTTAAATGTGCGAGGTACAAAAAGATCTGCTCAAACGAGTCAAGACCATTAGCCTACGAAGCGCAAGGTCATACAGCTTATTGAGAATTTTGCGCACAGAATACTCGATTGGTTTAATTATGCGTGTAAACGGCACACGTTCTGGGTCGCGAGAAACATCTTGAGAACCACTGCTATTTCGAGAACCCCTTTTTTGTCAACCTACAAAGTAGCAATAATAGCTAACCAGGGTCGATTTTGCCAACCTTTACTTGTCGTGGAATTCTGAAACTTCCATACACTTTTCATGGTGAGACCGTGTATTATATTTTCACCAGAATGTTTTCAGATAAACAGAAGGGAAAACTGGTGTTTTCTAGGGGATCAAAAATGTCTGGATACGAAGTTAAGTCGTCCCAAGTGGTGTCCGAACACTTAATGAAACTCAAACAATCATACTGAACATTTTTGTGTCCAGTTTGTAACACTTCCATTTAAAAAATTTTGATCAATAAAATGCAATCACAAATTTTCTTATAAGTGAGGCATGAGCAGTGTTTTCTAAATGAATTTAACTTTAATCCACATTTTATGCAGGGGTGGTTCGTATCCGATTAAGATATCGGTCTGAAGAGGGAGAATGCATGTCCGCACAGAGAAATTTCGAAAGAAGTGAGTGTGATACCATTGCGCCGAATATTTGTCACTTGAGAAAACCTGAGAGCACTTGGAAATAATGCTTTTCTGTAAAAATCATAAGAAACTCGACAATTCTGGCTGTTTAAAACGACAGAATCTATTAGGGTGTGATTTTTTATCAACTGAGAATACAGCGTAGTTTATTAAAGACCTTAGTCTAGGAATAACATGTCGCGCTCGCGACGGAAGACCGTAAAGTACTTTTATTGCTTCCTACGGTGGTCGTGTGGATGGATACCTTTTTAATTTATGCCAGGCGCTGGATTAACGGCTTACAAAGTGTAGCCACTGGAAGTTAAATCACCCGAGTCGCTAGATCAATTTGAGAAAGCATTTTTTGTTACATCTACCCTATCTGGCCATGAAAAGGCAAATGCGATGGAGCTTTTTATGTTTGCAGGCATGAGCAATCTTAGTTTATGTTTAATTTTGTGCAAGAATTTGTTCAAAGATTACGAGTGAATAGCGTTTGAGATCCTGTGGCGTCTAGAAAATTGTTGGGAAAGTGCAGATAAGAAGGAAAAACTAGGAGTAATTTTGAAGAAAGCAGCGCTCAGTAAGGCCGTGACAGAGTTGCAGACAAAGTTGGGTCCACTACCATAAGGCGCAAAGTGTTGAAAATTTGCTGGCCACTTCTGGGTTTCTTAAGCCTCGGGAGCATTTTGGGGAGGAACCAGATGAGTTCGAGCCTAACTCGCCCTTCGTTAAGGATGAAGCGGATGTGAGGTTTCTTAATAGACATTGGCCATCCATATATCACTGACCAGGTTTCAAACATTCTATATCCTATACAAGAGATACAATTTGCGGAACAACATAGAAAATCTTTCAAAACTTGGTAAATTTCTTGGAGTGCATAAAAAACACCAGCAGTTAGCGAACAGTTTGATGGTTAGAAAAAATATTATTTTGTGGCCTTGTGAGTAGCTGGTCTACCTTCGAACGGATACTGTCTTCAACTAAGGGACTTTTGAGGTGTTTCTCATTAAAAATGAGTATTCCTACGGCTGTCAAGTTTGAATTAGACTATAGGTTTGAAGCAATGCCATTGCGCAAGGAAATGCTGAAAAATATGCTACTCAATAAGGTTTCAGTAGACAAACTATTTTCGGAAATCACAGATCTCTCAACGCCCGAAAATAAACTTGGATGATGCCGTGAGCTCAGATGTGAAGGCTTTATTAGAGTTCCTCAGTGATATTTCGACCTTGTTCCTGTGCATTATTGAAAATGACTCTGCGAAGTATTTCCTTTTCGTTACTGCGGAACCTCGGTAAATTCTTTGATTTAATATTCATGCCGACTCAACATACCTTGGCTTCTATGTGGACACACTCTGCCTAACTAACTTTGTGCGTTGATGCGTGTTAATTAGCTTATACAAACAAATGATTCAGGCTTATGTTTGCCCACATGCCTTCAGGGTTTTCCTCAGCTTATAAAACCTCATGGAATTGGCGTCCAGTGCCTAAAATAGCCTAACCAAATAAATCTATTCCACTGTTCAATCTTTAATCTCTAACCTGCTACAAGTCAGCAGGCATATACGGATTGCCTGAATGAATCTTCCTATCTATTCCAACGTGATCAACTTTAACTACTCCTAGGCGAGTAGCTTTTTTCAAGGGGCGTCAACCTTGCTTTAGGCACTGTGACGCCCCGCGTTAACGCATGCCTGAACAATCAAACTGAGTATAGCCAAAATGTATTATTTATTCAGTTGACAAAAGTAAATCAATCAAACATTCAGTCAGATCGCAACGGTTCACCAGGGGATCAAACAAACGGGCTACTTCTTTGTGCATTTCACGCTTACAATTGTCATATTTCCTCTGTTTAATCAGTGCTTCCTAATGTTAAAGGGTCAAGCTGGGAAAAATAAGAATGAACACTGTTATCCAGTGTTATTACAACTCAAAAAAGGCAACATATTATGCAAGAACTTTGGTAATGCGTCATCAAAGGGACAAGTACAGAGATGAGCAGAGAAAGAGGGCTAGATAGATAGATAGATAGATAGATAGATAGATCGAAAGGCCGCAAATCTTTATTGCAAGCTTTGGCCATTTTGAATGCTTTGCACGATGCGCACTCTCTATCCGGTTGGACACTGAATTTTATTTTTTCACCTATGTACATTTTTGGAAGTGTTGGAATAAACCTGCGGACGAAAATTATTTACGCGCCGAATGGGGCACTAATAGTGCTTATGGATTTTCGAGGCTCATTGCACATTGGCCCGGAACTTTTCTGACGTAGATATTCCTTGTTTGGCTATGTTAATTGTGAAATATAGACAGTTAGGCTTCGGCGTTTGTCTACAGCTTTTTGCTTACCTTGAGAGTGGGACCGAGGATGTCTCGTAGCGGTCATCACGGCTTCGTTGGTTGTCTATGGTTGTCTGTGAATCTATCTTTTAGAACAAATACATTTACTTCTGAAAGTGATCGAAAAATAAACAGATCAAAAATGATTTTCTCTCTTATATTCACTTGAATGCAGGTAGGAACATACGTGGCTGTCAACCTTCGTTGTTTGTGATACATCCTACAGATTAAAAGATGACTGGCGAAATCACCGAAGTTTGATTCATCAACTCTTATTTGTTAGCCTCGAATTGATCGACATTCAGTACTCTAGTTTCCTACTCCTGAAACCTTCAACTCATCGCCATTCAGTCTCCCAGGGCTTTCATTTATTGGCTTAAATCGCCATTCTCCTATTACTGCCCACAGTCCACCTCATGTTTCAGTTGGTACAATATTCGAGATATCGCAGTATATTTTCGCAAAGGAAACAACTCAAAAGTTTGCCAAAAACTCTTAGACAGCCCACGACCGGTTTTGCCCGTCTTGGACCTCATCAGGTAGGCGTAGTCTCCGAGTTTCCGTAAACCTTATGTTGTGCTTGAACCCAGGAAAGGCGAAACCGGTCGTGGGCTGTTGAAGAGTTTTCAGCAAACTTGTGAGTAGTTTTCTTTATGAAAATATACTGCGACGTCCCGAACATCGTGCCAATAAAACATGAAGGCGGCCTGTATGCAGCACATTCAGCTAAAGAATATTATAAACGAGAGATTCACTTGAGTTTCTCGTGAAACCAAAAAAGATGTATGTGGTTTTAACGTACCGCTATCTTAAGCTCAACTAATAGATTCTCTGGAACAGACCACTTTCTATTGTTTCTCTATAACCTCTGCACTGTTACCTCCAAGGTCGCATCTCAGTAGTGGTCCCTTTCGGTTACTCTTTATAGCTGTTCTCCTTGGACATAGACGGCTAATTTCTGATGGGAAGCCATTGGGCCGAACCGGGAACTTGTGCATTATGAAGAGAAATCAAATACTAGTAGGTAGACTCAGTTCTGTGCTTGGTACCTTGCTACCAAGATTACGAGATGCAGCCAACCACGAAAAAGACAACATGTATCGGTTTCGAGGGAAAAAGATGCAGGGCATGATGTGACCTGTGCAAATCAGGTCCACCGATATCATTTACATTAACCGCACTGACCGGTGAGCTTACATTAGTGCCTTAATTCATAGTCTTCAGTTTGTATAGACAGAAAGTGACAAACACGATTTGACTTCAAAGATAGCAGCGTTTGATTTCAACTGAAACATCAATTCGTGTTACGTGTTAGAAAAGTTTCGGCTCACTCGTCTTTGGTCCGATACATGCGTCATATCACGTCAGGGAGCTCTTCAGTCCGGAAGAGGGATTACGCATTTGTTAGTAAAGTTGTTAAGTCAAGATGTTTTGCAAATGTATGGGCATGCGGGTTGCGTGAGAAGATTGGGGAATCATCAATCTTTCAGGAAGCTCACAATCTACACGCTGATTGCACACAATTATTTCGCGTGTTCAAATCCATTACGTTTCATCCCGTCAAAAAATAACAGCCAAGGCGATGTGAAAAACTGTCCACAAATTATTCATGTATTTCTCATCCACACACACACACACACAAACGTATTTTTCGTTACTTGAAGCACGGCTAAATTTGCAAACACAAAACTCTGAAAAGTCCTATAAAAAGGATTAATTTTGCGAGGATAAAACACTTGTCGAATTAATCCGGATTTGCAACCCAAGGGTGCTCCATGGACTGCTTGGTTTACTATGAAAACAACTGTCTTTTCAGTGTTTTTTCGGTAATTTAAACATCTCTACTTTTCAGAAGGCATTTTAGAAAAATGTTGCCGCTAAAAGTGGACTGCGCAGTCTGCTCAGAGCGTTTACACCTGCATATGATGCCTGATCAGTTTAACTCGGTCGATCCATAACCGTATGCTACCCACACTTCGCGATGAACGTATTCAGTGAAGAACAAGTGAAGGTCTTGGAAATAGTTATAGATGCTCACCTTATCAACATCTTGGCAGTCACAACATCGCTTCCTCTTGATGCAGTGTTGACAAGTTTTAGTGTTTATAAACTTGTGAATTCTGTTTTCACCGCCCACTAACTTCCAGTTCAGTTACCAGCGCGTTCTTCGTAATCGACCCCTTCTTCATCTTTCCTTGGGTATGCTTGCTAAGCTACAGACGGTGGGGCTCTATCAGATAATGGCAAACAGCGGAGCTCGTGATGCGGCTTGTATTGTAAGTCATCATGACGTATGCGCCAATGAGGGTTGGTATCATAAAAACTGTAATTTGAACTGTTTCAGTTTTTGAGTACTTTGGTCTGTTACTTGTTTCGTGAAAGAGCCGCACTATTCACCAGGAGACGCGATCTGTCCATCATTCGTTTGCAAACGCAGATCGCTTGCATGTTGCCATGACGATTTCAATGTGCGTCAGGTCAGCTACTTCATCTATCTGATTCACTCAAGACCCCTTTCCATTGTCCCAAGTCAGGTGATCTGTACTTTTAAATCATAGACCGTGAAACACACTAGTATTTCCACTGCATTCTTTGTTCAATCTTTCCAATCCAATTTATTGAGCACTTTTCATACAAGCCACTCAACGGCGTTCCGCTACAAAAGGTCATTTCTCATCTGGGTATGACTACGATGTGGTGCAAATCAAACTTCAGTCAGCTGAGTTGTCGATCACAAAAGTCCTATTATGCGATCTTCCCTTCAATGTTTTGATCTGTTCCTGAATCATTGAATGCAGTGACCATATTTCTGTCACAGACGGTAAATGAAGGCCTGTGCGAAATTCCGATAGACATAAGAGTGTCACTGACTCAGTCAAGTTAGCTAAACATTGAACCTCATTGGTACAGTTGCTCGGAGAATCAGTCAACTCAGATAAAGCAAATGAATGCGAGCTAACTTCAGACTGTATCTGCCGGATGTAGTGCTAACTAATGAACTTAGATGAGAAATGCAGCTTGGCAGCGCTCAATAGCCCGAATCGGAGCAATCAGTTGAAGTTCAGAATAGCTTCGGTATGTTCCAGTGCCCATGATTTGACAAAATGGGCTTTCTGGCTCGCAAGGTCGAAGAAGACCTTTAATGAAGTAGCTGAGTGAGGTTATTCACAATGGTCCAGTACCATGAGTTTTTCCTTGTCAGTTTATCCGGACCTGTCTTTTCATGAGTGCCATTTCGTGGTAAAGAAGAGCTGTTTTCTGAGGGAACAATAAAGACAATACGTAGAACCGGTTTGCCCTGAAAAGTAATCCCATTAACTCCGTAACGTAATGGGACATCAAATGACTACGGAACAACTGCGTTACATGTTCACCAAAAAAAGCGAGTTATTGGTGTGCTTCCAAGCATTCAGGAGGGATACCTGCAGAGAATTCGTGATTTCATATAGCGAAACATTATGTTGAGGTCTGTTTAGTCGGAACCCAACTGTGCGCGCAGCTGCACAAGGTATCCAGAGAACTAAAAATAAATTGGGAGATGAATCGGAAACCGACTTCAGCGTGCACCGCACACATAAATAGTTTATTGGACGGGGTGCCAAACCTGCTACAAAGACTAGGTTTCCTAAGCATTTCTGTATGACAACCTGAGCGATACACTTTTGCAGGTGACGCCAACTTCATACTAACCTTTGCTCAGTACCAAAATGTTAACCGAATATAACCACGAGGTAAGTCCCTAATCATGCATTTTTACCACTCTTTGTTCACACTGTTTGTATGTTGACCGTTTCCTTTTGTTTTAACAATTCTCTGGTTCACCGAACGGTGAGGTCCGAGCGCATGTGGAATGAAAACTGACACCTGCTGACCAATCCGAATCGTCGCTTGCTGCACGGGCAGTCTGCCAAGTGAGTTGTAAATTCACCTTTGTGTAGCCACGTTTGTAGTTCAAGGACGGATCGTATAGGTTCGCAAATGATGTGTGAAAACGTGATTGTTTCGATATTTAACCCTTGAAAAGAGGTGAAAACAGGATACACAGCATCAAAACTGAGCGAGTGAGCCGAATAATTTTCGTGAAGCAAAGCACTTAGACTTAGGTGGAAACTCTGTCACAATTCATGACCGGTATCCCCCATCTTGGAACCCATCAGGTAGGCACAGTCTCCGAATTTCCTTCAACCGCATGTTCTACTTGAACCTAAAATGTACAGAAATTCGTCAACTGCACCCATTTGTACACCTGTTCGGTTTTAACAGGATGCTTCAAATTGACTTGAAAATGAGTGTATTTTGCTATTTCGCGCAATTCGGGTTCAAGTAGAACATAAGGTTTACGGAAACCCGCGGATTGTCCCTACAAGGTGAGCCCCAAGAAGAACAAAACCGGTCGTGGGCTGCCGTAGAATTTACAGAAACCTTATGAATAGTGTATTATGTCTATAGATATCATACTATCTTCATTTCTGTTCACCGTTGAGCGGTGGGTTGCGATTCCATCTAAAGTGCCCGTCCCTCAGCAACAGTCCCTCTCCACATGTTTTACTTGCGGTCACCGTGGACAGGATTTAGATGTTGGAAACTGTTTGCGTCAAAGCCCTTTCAAGAGCATTTCTCGGTTCTTTCAATGACAGTCCTGAGTTGAATACACCTTCAGGAACCGTTTTCTATCACAAGAAATGTTTATCATGCTGAATCAGCGTTATTGTGTAGGCTATTGTTCCCATACTTGGGTCACCCTCATGTAAGCTGATTAATTTCCCCGTACTCTTCTGACACGCCTTTTGGATAACCTTCACCTCTCGCAAAAATCTTAAACAGTTGCAACACCGGATGCTTCTTTCTGTTCCACTACGAGATTGCATGCGAAGGAATCATTTCACATTTTTTTAATTTTCAAATTCAATTGACTGTTTTGGGGTTTTGCAGGATAGGTATTTTGTTCATAGCCACACCACTCTCGTTTGAATGGTCGTCCTCCTGTTCTGGCGTAATTATTCCGGGGTTCAACCCCCCGGCACGGCTATTGGATATGCACTGCTGATGGGCTCTAATAAGAGCAAAACTCGAGTCCATTGCTTTCCCTTGGTGCAATAATTACGCCAGAACAGGAGGACGACCGTTCAATTGACTGTGTTGGTCTATCACAACTGGCAACTTCCAGCTTGTACAGCTAAAATTCCCGTGTACCCCTGAAACAAATATATCAGGTTAGGTTAACCTTTCGGAATAACTGTAGCGGTGGTGTGTTACCTGTATCAAGGATTTTGATGTAGTGCAGCATTCCATGTAGTATCGTTTCGGAATCCACAGTATTTATGTTTATTTCACTCTCGTTTGAACAGTCCTTCTCGTATCCTAGCGCAAGTACGCCAGTAACCCCACACCTAATCTTCCTTTGTAGATTACGGTGTTCTCCCCTGAAGGACCACTGCTTTGTGTGGTTATTAAGGTTGACATGACTATGCCGCACACCAGGTACCAAACTATTTATGTAGCACCCATATCTTATTCATGCTAATGAAAATATAAGGGCAGTCTAGAAGATAGTAGGTTTGATTCGAGGATCTTTTCATATCAACCATCTTATCAATTCCTTGGTATGATGCCCATATATCGGAAATAATGATTGAGCCGGGAGCGATTCAGGCCTGGATTGTGTCCATCAAAGTGGCCGCCGTTCAATCTGGCACTGCATACATGAACAGCTCTTTAGTTTCCCGAGAGATCCCTCCACTGATGGGTAAGGACTCGAGCTGCGTGGTTTTTAGGGTGAGATATTAGCGTTTCATCTATCTCGGCGTGTAGACCTTGGCCGCCGATAACTGCTGGAGTCTGCAAAAGTCGCCAGGAGCAAACTTCACGAAGAAAGTTCTTCCAGTCAACAGCCGTCTTGTCGCTAATAGATAATTCCTCTGAACAGAGTTTGATTTTTGCCAAATTTTTGGACCAGTAATGAATGAATAGAATTACTGTCCTAAGCTACATCCTAGACAGATCCAGCCAAGTCCCCTTTCGAAAACCGATATCTTGCCGACTCTAACCTGATATATTTGTTTCAGGGGTACACGGGAATTTTAGCTGTACAAGCTGGAAGTTGCCAGTTGTGATAGACCAACACAGTCAATTGAACGGTCGTCCTCCTGTTCTGGCGTAATTATTCCGGGGTTCAACCCCCCGGCACGGCTATTGGATATGCACTGCTGATGGGCTCTAATAAGAGCAAAACTCGAGTCCATTGCTTTCCCTTGGTGCAATAATTACGCCAGAACAGGAGGACGACCGTTCAATTGACTGTGTTGGTCTATCACAACTGGCAACTTCCAGCTTGTACAGCTAAAATTCCCGTGTACCCCTGAAACAAATATATCAGGTTAGGTTAACCTTTCGGAATAACTGTAGCGGTGGTGTGTTACCTGTATCAAGGATTTTGATGTAGTGCAGCATTCCATGTAGTATCGTTTCGGAATCCACAGTATTTATGTTTATTTCACTCTCGTTTGAACAGTCCTTCTCGTATCCTAGCGCAAGTACGCCAGTAACCCCACACCTAATCTTCCTTTGTAGATTACGGTGTTCTCCCCTGAAGGACCACTGCTTTGTGTGGTTATTAAGGTTGACATGACTATGCCGCACACCAGGTACCAAACTATTTATGTAGCACCCATATCTTATTCATGCTAATGAAAATATAAGGGCAGTCTAGAAGATAGTAGGTTTGATTCGAGGATCTTTTCATATCAACCATCTTATCAATTCCTTGGTATGATGCCCATATATCGGAAATAATGATTGAGCCGGGAGCGATTCAGGCCTGGATTGTGTCCATCAAAGTGGCCGCCGTTCAATCTGGCACTGCATACATGAACAGCTCTTTAGTTTCCCGAGAGATCCCTCCACTGATGGGTAAGGACTCGAGCTGCGTGGTTTTTAGGGTGAGATATTAGCGTTTCATCTATCTCGGCGTGTAGACCTTGGCCGCCGATAACTGCTGGAGTCTGCAAAAGTCGCCAGGAGCAAACTTCACGAAGAAAGTTCTTCCAGTCAACAGCCGTCTTGTCGCTAATAGATAATTCCTCTGAACAGAGTTTGATTTTTGCCAAATTTTTGGACCAGTAATGAATGAATAGAATTACTGTCCTAAGCTACATCCTAGACAGATCCAGCCAAGTCCCCTTTCGAAAACCGATATCTTGCCGACTCTGTCGGACATTACACCTCCACCTGTCAGAGACCGTTGAGTGTCATTTGGTGGTCATTCTTGCATAAAAGTTGCTGATGGATCGCTCTGTGGCTTTGCAAAAAACGTATTGTCGTCCCCCTGTCATGAACGAGAGTTGGAAGCGTCAGAAAGTTTATTCAAGGTTTTACGTCTGGAAGGAGACAATTTTTTCACAAAATGAGTCTAGATGCGGATAGGGAATTGTTTTCATCAAAAATAGGTCAAGGTTGTGTGCGTACATTAAATTGGAGATGGCAAAAGTGGCGGGGCTTAGCTTTTCGCACATGCGCTTTTTGCACCAGTGGGCTTGCTTATCTGGACGAGATCCTCATTCGACAATGAGATTATGGATGCTGCAAGGAAGCCACTGAACGATTCTCTTTTGTACTGAACTCAGTCCAGTGGCGGGGCTTATCTGGACGAGATCCTCATTCGACAATGAGATTATGGATGCTGCAAGGAAGCCACTGAACGATTCTCTTTTGTACTCGTAGAACTCAGTCAATGGCGCTGCATGCAGGCCACCTTGTGTTTCAGTTGAATTAGATTCAATTGACTCTGTCGATGAAATCATCGTAAGTTCCAAGTAAGCGTTTGAATTCATGGATATACAACTCGTGCTCACATACGAAATAAGACTGGTAAACTCAGTGTGCTACACGGGAAACATTGCTGCTAGTCTTTCTAGCCATATCTGACAGCTGATCAAGTCATGTGCAAATATCGATTCGACTGGTATTGCCACCCGTTTGCCGCACTCAGGTCACCGTTAATCTTCTCATTTTACCCTAACTGCGTCCTTACGTTGTGCGACAAGCATGTTTAAGCGCATATGGTTAACGATTTACGGGCATCAACACCATCCAGGATTTTGAATTTCATACCTAATCGTCATCATATATTGGTCCTTAGCCGATCCCACTTTGGGTTCAAAACTGAACTCTGACATTGACACAAGCTTTTACACATTGCCTTCAGTTCGAAGATCTATAAGTCCAATTGCCAATCGTCTCATTTACAATTCGGTAAGTGTAGTACGCGTATGTGCACTCCATATTTGGATGTTTAATCAAATGGTCCCTATAAAACTTCCCATATGTGAGTACTGATTAGGCCTATTGGTGATTATATTGATGTAAGTAACACAACCAAACCTATACTACCTATCCTATAAAAATCAAGGGCTACATTTGCTTAGAATTAATGAAATTGTTGTCAATACGTTTCAATTAACTCTGCACATCATTTCACACCAAAGAAAATACTTTACTATCCCGTGCATGGTTTTAAATGGAAGAAACCTTTTGTCAAATAACAGGATAGGGTCTGAGAAATACGCTCATTTGCAAATCAACTTGGTTCTCACGAGAGACTCAGTTGAATCTCTCGTTTATAATATTCTACAACTAAATGACTGTATTGCAATGACTGTATTGCAAATGACTGTATTGCTCGAAAACAGTGCAATTTGGGTTCAAGTAGATCATAAGGTTGACGGAAATTCGGGGACTGCACCTACCTGATGAGCCCCGAGAAGCTCGAAACCGGTCGTGGGCTGTCGAGGATTTTTCATCACATTTGTGAGTAGTTTCCTTTATGATAGATTCTGCTTCCGTTTTTCAAGAACTGTCGTGACTATTGTTGATATGTTTCTCACACAATCATCCACAACCTCCACACCCTAATATCGCGATAGTGAGGAAATCATCTACTCTCTTTTTGTTAGACAAAAATAAAAGCTAAAAATTTCCTTTCAGCGTGGCCAAAAAATACGAGCAATTTTTGCTTACGTATGCTCAGAGAGAAAGAAACGTTTTTTCCTGTCCACCTAACTAATAGTCATGCAATCCTGTTACCCGTGGGTGTCTTGTTCGATGGAAATTTTTGAAACTAATGAAACACTGATTGATGTTGTTGCTTGTTACACCTGATTGGAATGTGAACAACCTGATGCTTTCTGACTCCCACCTAATATCATGAGTCGAGTAGTGTGAAACGGTTTTCCCGAACTTGTAAAATAACTAAACACCATCGATACGGAAAAATAACTTCTGAATCAGTAAATTAAATGACCAGCAAAGCTACGAGTCCCACGTGCTTTGGTTGAATTTTCCTCGTCACTCATGTTGCGACCGAAGTTACAGTGGGAAAAATTCGCTAACTCTGACACCTTTCTGGTTCATAAATGTCACACTACTCGAAAAAAACAAGGAAGATACATCGTCAGGTCACCCAGACCTAGCAGGAAGTATTCAGAAAGCGAAAGTTGGTTTGAAACCACAGACCTTCTGGTCGTTAGCTCCGCGCCTTAATCACTAACTTAGGTTTAGTTAGTATCACAAGCTATAGTATGCAATATACTATATACTACACTATGCCATACTATTATGGTTATCTTGACAGTCAAGGCAGTACATCATAGAGAAAAGCCTTAGCGTAGAGCTATCCATTTTGTTCTTAATTTGATTTGATTCGAAGGAGAAATATATCTTTTTTAGTTGAGCAACTGGCCCTTTCTGAGGATCTCTCTACTTCAGCCTCAACTTCAACCTTGCTAACTAGTAACAGTAATAGGTAACCCCGCGCATCTTTCAGGCCGCAGGACTAGAATACCGGGGATAGAGTTGGGTTCGCATCACGCTCTTTGCAAAATTTTTTTGCATCGCCGTCATTCCACACAACAGCACTTGAGATAAGCGTAGTTTTGAAGTAAAAGAGATGAATCCGTTTATTGAGGACAAGTGCCAGATGTAGGAATGGTGCGCATATTATTAGTATACTGGCAAGTGTGTATAAACATAAAGGGACAGGCAGATGAATTCAGTAGCCAGTGATCCTCATCAAGCTAAAGTGGGGTGAAAACTTCTGACTGGTCTCTAAATTCTCACTTAATATGCTCATTCAATCCGCCTGTGAAAAGCTTGCTCCCGTTTGTTACGCGTGTTTATTACGCGAAGAGTATTTAATGTACTGACTCTGTGGAGCGACTTAATAATTGAAACTTTCTAACGGTTTAGCACAGAAAATATTAAGAGGAACATCCTAGGTGATCAACGCACTAGGTTCTTTGGCCAATCTGAACGCCAGTAGCCTTAATTTTTTTTATTACACCGAGCATCCGTAAGGAAATTCTTGTGGAAGATACTACTCATAACGTTGGTAGAAACTCTACCACAATTCACGACCGTTCTGGGACTCATTAGACAAGAATAGTCCTGAGTTTCCGTAAACTTTATGTTTTCTGAACCCAGATTGTATGACGTTCGCGAAATACGTTAATTGACTACCAGCTTGGTGAGTCCCACGCGAAAGCCAAACTGGTGTGCAAATGAGAGTAACTGGCGAACTCTTTGAGCTGTCACGTTCACCAAACAGCCGCCAAACTATACCGTTCGGTAATAGTGACGCATAAAAGGCTGCGGCCACCTGTTTAGTGAAGATGAACGGAAGATCACGGAAATGTCTCTAACCCTACCTAGTGACCTAATTTATTCTGCCTCCTGTCTAGCGATATTGTCGAGATGTTACTCACTCTGTTCTTTACTGGAAGTGGAATAGTAGTCAAAGTAATTACAGTGGACAGATATTAGGAGGAATATGGAGTAAGCTGACTTAGTGTTCTTAGGACCGACTGCATCAACGCTGTACACTAAGGACATAATACACGGCATTAAGCAGCTCTCAGAACGGGGTATGCGCTCATCACACATCCGAAATAAATAACTCGGAGAAATGAGAAACAAACGAAACGATAAAAGTGAGTAAATGAGTTAGGACATTAAGTGTTCGAAAATAGCTACGCGTCTGCATCATATCAGTTTGCAAACAAGTGTTTACTTCTACAGAAGTCCAAGCAGATATGCAATCGGTGAATAAGAGAACGGTCAAAATTCGTGAACACAACAAACACGAAGCCATAAAACCGTAAAACATTTTCATCACCTTTATGAGTATGTCATATCATGCCATATCATGGATTTCGGTCCAACTGGGGTAAAAATTGGTTATTCTGCCGCACATCCACTTGGGGAGAAACTTAAACAAGTGGTATGCCTGAGTTTTGCGTTATACGCAATATCCTATCTCACAAGTAACAGCTAAATTACAGAATATGGGCCGGGAGAACAAATTCCTTCTGTTTACATATGTCGGATTGTAAAAACGAATGGATGTGTCCCCAGTGGCTCCTAGGGCTCTTCGTTTGAGACCCGTAAATTTATATTGGTGTAATCGGTGTCAAGTCAGGAATTCTGACTCCGGTAGCTACTGTCTTGCGGCCTTTGCTGGTTGTCTCGTTGTTTGACCAGCTGAAGACAAGCGCTAAAGTTGTTAAACGCACACGTTCTGAGTCATTAAGAAGAACTTTCCAAGAAATGGCCATTTGAGTGACTAAAGTGATTTTTAGTTTAGCCGAACTGAGTATGTTTCAGCTCCTAATTAACAAGTGGTGTTTGAATGTCTCCCAGTAAAGATTGTCCATACACATAGATGACTACTCCGGAATCTCAAAAGCGATGCTGTCTTGTGGATCAAGCCGTAGACTCAAGTTCGGAATTGCCTTTTACATCTAACACATTTTTGAAGGAATCAAGAGCCGATTATAATCACTGACTAAAACAAATCCTGTGGACCCTCTATTGAGAAAAGACGTCCAATGAGGTTGTGTACTTGTTGAAGACTTTGAATGCTTACGCTGAACTCAAAGTGCTCCGCAGGCTGCACTCACTTCTGTTTAAGACCAGCAGTTCCTCAGTCAGCGAGAGATGCCTTGATGAAGCGTCACTAATGTCACATTCAGTAGTATCGTAGAGGTACTTTTGGGTTTCGAAATCCTACATACAGCGGAAAGTATATCTTTGAAGCGCAAAGGGTTCTGTAGATTCCCTATGATCTGCCACTATCAGCATACTAAGATGGAACCAGTGTGCGAACGACCAAAGTTAGGCGCCTCATACAACCCGTATAGTGTCAGTTGGTGTGTGGTTTCTGATGCTCCGAGGTCTATACCATAGGAGGGAGACCCAGGCCATCCCAATATCTCCCCTTAACAGACAAGTAACAAAAGACCAACTGGAAATGCAATGGCTACCAAGCTTTAAGCTTATTCGTAATTCAATAAAAACACTGAATTGGAATAGGGGACCATTGAAGCGTTGTGTTCGACTGGAAAGGGGTGACTGACTTCGTACTGCCATGTGATCAGGGTGCAGTTACCATCAACACCAGACGCATCAGCATACTTTATGGCTGAGCGCATATCTGACAAATTAAATCACAAAAACATAAATCGTCGTTATGTTTGTGTGACGTCCGGAGAAGATGTCATTTTGGTCTGTTCGAAAATTTAGAGCCAAATATTTTCCGTGAACTGATCTAAAAAAATAAACTTGCTTCTGTGCCCACAGCAGAATCTTCCACTGACCAACTAAAAGTGCTGTTCTGAAAAGTGGTCTCTGCGGAGTGAGAGTGAGTGCTTCTCCAGGAAAATCCTGTCAACCACAGTGGCAGATGATAGGTAGCTACAGTCTTTGCTTGTTTTTGCATACCACATACTCTGACCGAATCTACTGGGCTCATGACCTATCGCCTTCAATGCTCCCAGATGTTGCTATTAGGATATATTAGCCACGTGGTTACCGACACCTATACTTTTCTAGCACCGGAGACAAAGATGTGCGTGCCCAGTAATGACATGAAATAATAAAGGATTGCCCTAACAATAGTGACGATACTCAAAAGACCCTATTAGTGGGTATTTTCTAGTGATAAACAGAATTCTTGTTGAGATAGCTAACGGACATCCGTGCAATGAACACGCCCATGATTCCCAATTAACGTATGATAAGAGTTGCGTGCAGTTAGTTAAGTCGTATCAAATGTTTTGCAACGTTGAAGCACATCTTTCTTTATTACTTATGAGTCAGAAGTGGGACAATTCAGTTTGACGCGAAAAGTTTCGTTAATGAATCTGCCCATCCCTCACCAGAAGAGTGATTGAAGACCTTTTAAACAGCACAAGAGCTCCACCTGTAATTCTAGTTGCTATGTTGTAGCGAAACATTCAACGAGGTATTTGTTGTACTCTGCTTGATCGAGTTCCAAAGAGTTGATTTACACAGACTTTGATTGCTTGCCCGATTTGGGGAGATTCAGACGCGAGTTGGCAAGTCTGTAGTGAATGGACCACTGCCTCTAGCCACGGTAGCACAAAAGGTTCTCGGTGGAGTCGGATGTCCTACTGCTTGCAAAAATGTGTATCTGATCCAAGCCTAGAGGAATGAGATTCGTGGGTAAACTCGCAGAGGCCTGTTGAGCTTGGTCAACCGACCTACGTGCGATGGCCCAGAAATAAACGTCAGCACCCCAATGATCATTCTGATGCTGCTGATACTGTACTTCCCCCGCGCAATGTTATTAAACATGCGCAGGCAGCTACTCAGGAAGAATCGTTTCGATCGTAATGGGTAAGCAAGCGATAAAGGTGCAGTATGGATATATTTTTGTTGCTGAAAATCAGATCGAACTGTTCTCAACTTACCTGGACTTGCTTGTCAGATGTCTGCGATCGATGAGAGACCTGACGATCCACAGGTTCGAATCTGAAGTAAGTAATCCACATATATGGGATATCCATTGGTTCACTGATGTTCAGGCGTTCCTCGTTTACGAAGGGATTGATCAGGGCCGAAAGCCGCGGTAATGAGTTAAATTCACTAAGTCTGCGTGTTTGGTCCTCTGCCACATACCTCGTCCCAGGTAAATATTGCTTTGTGACCTCTTTGATACCTTTGTTTAATCATGACTCCCATAGGTCTCTTTACTTACTGCTTTATGCTCATCTGAATCCTGGCCCTGCTCCGCAGTTTTAGTCTTCTTCGCCAAAAGAACCTTTAACTATCCATACAGCATTCGTTTTGAAGTATCCTATGCCATACTTGTTGCTTATCCTAACAAATTCAGTAGATCAAGGCGCTCTGGATTCCAGGACCAGAGTAGTTGTTGCACCATCTTTCAAGCTTCCACAGATACTACAGATAAAATCGGTCGAGATTTCAGATATGAAGCTAACATTCCGCCTCAGTTTTGCTGCGATACAGAGTACAGACAGTACGACAACCTGTAAAGAACCTAACCCAGACCCGTAATCCTTTAAGAGGTGACTCCGCTTTTTTACGTTCTTGCCTTCAACCCAACGTCCGTCGTCTGAAAAGTGATCAGAATGCTGCCGCGATGGCAGAAAACTATGACGGTTGGAATATTCTCCATGATTATTTGGGAGAACAGTGTTTCATAGCGGATAGTTCTTTTCGGACAATTAATTATTAAGCTCAATGCGACTGAGCAAAATTATGGTGGATATTAACGCTCAGTTAGCTACACCACAGGTCGCTGATGCCGACCAACCTCCGTCAGGTCAGTTCGACAAACTTGTCCGAATGGAAGAGATCACGTGAACCAATTTAACTCTCGACTGTCAGGCTAGAAGCTTGTCCAGACTTTTGATCAGGGTTCATCCATCATACATTCATTTAACCATGCGTTCCGTTGAACTTGTTGCCCCCTCGGGGACAGATTGATAGTAGACAGGATTTTCAGAGAAAGCTGTTTGTAAAACGAAATGCTGCAAAAGCACACGTTTTCGTTAGGTGTTTTAAGTCCACTTAAGGGTCAATATTACACAATCCTAAGGAAAAAATAGCACATGGACATTCACTCCATGTTGTCTTCATCTAACTGGAAGATTTCTCGATGAAATACTTGGTTACACAGGCTCTCCTCGACAGGTACGCTCTCCTAACTCGCGAATATCTTCACCCTTAATGCAGTCTGACACAAACTGACAGCCTGGCGCCAGAACGTATCCATGTCATGCCCCTGCCAGGACTGACATCTCCAGCAGGCCCAAATTTCGGCCTTCATCGCAGAGTCGAAATTCTTGACAATATTGACAAATTTGGGTGGCCCGGTATCCACGGTGCTTCTCTGTTTGCCTTATCGTAAGCCCTTGGTGGGACAACGAATGGGATACAAAACAGCTGTTTCCGTTCGCGGAATTAGGAATTGACCAATCGCACATGGTCTGCTCAGAATTCTCAATCACTCTGGAGCAATTTTTTTCAAAATGGCCAAGCCAATACTTCGCGGGCAACACAATTTAAGTTGACTCTTCGTGAACTATCCACCTTACCCCTTCTTCCCCGTCTTTTGAGTAACAAAATTACTTTGGCATCAACGTATTTCACATGAACAACATCAAGTGCGGAAACTTATCTGTAGTCCCTATCCAGCAACGATGAACAGCCTGACAAGCAGTGACTCATTTTTAGAGGCCTTCCTTTTCGCATTTAGGGGATCGTTGCCTATGGTTCCTCCAACGAGGCAGGAGGGCTCACACGGCACTTGTCAGCACTTTGCTGGACTTTATTCAGATGAACCCACTGAACAGACGGAACAGCAGTGTAAGAAGTTTGAAACTCCATCTTCGACCCATGTAGCTAACGATTGGTGGCACATAACTGGATAACAGCTATCCGACGGTATTCAATTGACTGTCCTCATACCCTAACAGTTCTTGAGTGGTTGTCAAGACTGTGCATACAGAGTGTATAAACTCAGACTATTCGCATTTTCCGGAACTTGGCTCACTTCATTCTATCAATAAATGAACGTTCTCCGCTGGATCTTTATATTATACTGTCAGCTATGGTTGGATGGAGTGACATAAATGTTGTTAATTTGTAGTATTTCCTTTTTGTTGCGACGAACTGGACAAAAAGCATCCGCTATTCTACTCAGCAGGACCAAATTGGAGTTGGCAAACAAGACATGAGAAAATGCAACGTTTCCCACTATGATAGTACAGCGCCCAAGCATTTAAAAGTGCGTGTGGAACCCTCCATGTCAAGCATATCGTAGCGTTTTGACCATGAATATGCCAGAAGCACTTTTAGCGCCAGTATCCTCAAGTACTTATTTGGCGTAAATTTCCGTGAAATTCGTTTCAGAAGAGCTTGGTAAATAATCGGTAGTTTTTATTTGGGCAACGTTTCGCTTTTGACACAAAAGCTTCATCAGGCCAAGTGAACAGGTCACCAAATTGGTCAGGTTATATGACAGACGGGGAACCAATCAGTAAGTCCTCTTCAGTAAGCCCTCTTCCGTAAAATTCGTTCATAATGCATTCTGACCGATCCTGTTTAGGTTGTCGCAACATTCTGCACGATATATGAATACCAACTGGGAAGAGCCAATCACATAGATTTACTTGTAACATACGTCCTTGTACAGCTGAAATTCTTATCGGGTTTACTCAATTCCAAAGTGCGAGGGCGCCCGCTATTCGAATCCGAATGACTCAAAACGGCCGTTACTTATCCGAGTGTTCCTCTATTGGTTATTATTTGCGAAGGCTCGTTCTTGTTTAGTCGGCTATTCTTTGGACTCCAGAATTTTTCACACGGGGTGCAAATAGTTTCACCTCAGCTTTCCTAGTTAAGCTGTTTCCAGTTTGATCAAAACACGACACGAAGAGCAGCTCAGTGAATACCACAATCAAGTTCGCTTAAATCGCTGCTTAACATAGTATATTCATCCACTTATGAAGGGAACGGTGGACTGTTCACCAGATTAGGTGTTAAAACATCCCAGAGTGCAGAGCTCCAAATGCTTGTTCTTCCTCTCAGTGAACAAGAAAGAGGAGTTGAAGAAAAACAGGAATCAGCTGTGCCCAGCCTCTAGTATCCCTGTGCAATTATCCATTCCTGCATATGTTCGAAATGTAATAAACCTGATAACTTGAAAGACATTAACCGATTTCGTCTATCTGTTACGCACTGCACAGTTAGACAAGTTGATTTGAGGCCTCATTCGCATGTGAGTTCCTCAAAATACTTAGTTGTAAATCCCTTCTGAATGACATCAAGTAAACATTCAAAACGTGGTCTTCAAGAACAACCTGGTGTTTATTGACTGGACGAAAGCGGAACACCAAAAAGTGACCATGAGTTTTGCAAAATTTCTCCATTTTTCAGGGCCATTGTCTACCGACAAAGTTCACCAACTTTGGTTGCATGAATCAATAACGACTTCATCGTGACGATGGAAAAAAATGAGAGCATTGCTCTACGGAGGACCAATCAACCTTTGGATGTGGAAAAAAGTCGTCAAATGCGTATTGATGGATGCTAATTTCTACGTGGCCCGCACGATCCATAAGACATACCAATTTCCAAAGGTCTCAGATAGCTTAATCATGTTTTGTTAACTGGGGTTGGCTAGCAATTTGTTGCAATATTTACAGAGTAAAGAAATAAATCTATTGACAGTCTGTCGAAACGAGTGGCCCTTTGTGATATAAAAACAAAGGGAAACAGCGGTGGGTAAACCGTCGAATTTTGTGGGAAACTCAAATGAATCAAATGGATAATATGAACAGACAACAGAGGCAAAACTATGGTGTAACGGATGGCCTTATAGTGATTAAAGAATGGCAAAAGCTGATGCCCTGCAAAGAGATTGACTTCGATGACACAATGACTTTGGATTTGAGACTTAATCTATGGTAGCTGCTCACAGACTAATAGCCCAAAAATAGGTGGCCTTAAAGATGGAGTAACTTCTATGGATTGAAGTCTGTTTAGTAGTATATTTCATTGAAATTCTCAACTTAAACACTTAATTTTTTTTCATGAGACAAGGGAGCTTGAGTTGTTGTTTGTCATCTTCAGTGCGCACTGTATAGGTAAATGGGACTGAAGAAAAATCGACCGCGAAAACTGCATTTTACCACACTTCGTATTACAAAACTCAGCCTTCCGTTTTTCTAGCAAATCAGTACTAGCCAAAGCAGTTACAGCATCATCATTAAACACTGAAGTAAACCAAGCTTCACCTGGCTCGACCTCAGTCCTCTGCATGCAGCTACGCTGAGAAAACACGGGTTCTTTTTCACCCTCAATGTCACATTTACGACCTTGTTACGTAAAAAATCTTCCTGTTATTTGAATGTGCCGGTTATTCAGTTCAACGTGGTTTGGCCTGTTACAGTTCGTGGGGCACGTGAAAACGGATTCACTTACACTGAAGCAATGAATCCAATAACAGCCTAATGCACCAACAAAGTGTGAAGTTTTGTCGTTCATAGTTCCATAAAATATGATATATGAAGTCCGCATGGTGTGATGTAGCACACAATGGACCGGTAGGTATGAATGTACGATTACTGAGCGGATTGCTCACGACTGTAGTTGAAATCAAGCATGTCAGGTCTGGGTCATCAGAGTTACGTTAGTTTTAATCCACGAAACTTCATACTAAGTCTTGCTCATGTACTGAAATTCGACGTAGACTTTGGAATATCAATACAAACTGGATGGTTTTCTTGGGTGCAATTTAGGGTAGAAAAGACCATAGCCTGTGAGCAGTCTAAGGGACAAGGTCATTAAGACTGGCTAATAGTCTGGATCCGCACGCAATGCAATCGATGCGGGATGATATGGGTAAAGGTAAAAGGCCAACGGTGGCTCAAGAAAACATGACTATCTGGAAGCAAAAACAAACACGAAAAGACTTCTTGGACGAAATAACCTCATTGGGCTTAAGGGGAGACTCAAATAAATCCGGACTGGATCTCTGATTCATGATATACGAAGAAAAGACTCCTACTTTATCAAGACTGGAAAGCATTCTGAGCCAACGTGAAATCCACCTTGGACGATCAAATCCTAGTCTGTGTTATATCAATGACAATCACAAATGAATGGGGTAGAAATAGCCACAGATTTTTTTATAGATATCTGGATCCTTCAAGGGTTCTTGAGTGCAAGGGAGAGTGCGAACCAGGACAACGCGGTGTCCGTAGGTATATTATCCGTGTACTGACAGCACGCCGCAGAGGATGATAGCAGGATATTCATAACTTGACAAGAAAATAAAATGTCAGCTAATATCCAGCAAGCTTACATAAAAGGAATTTTATTAAATGCGTGGACTGTCTGCCATTACAAAGACACTACTGGAGGATTATGACTGGGCAATAATCAAGCCTTGCCAAAATAGAGCATGAAAGAGCAGGCTACCAAAAGGGTTGAGGGAGCGCTTGACGAATGACATTGGAACAGAACACGGCCCTGCAATCGATTGTGAGGTCTTGCTACGGGAGTTCGTTTTTCGGTTTTACCAGCGAGAAACTGTTTGAAATCATGCCCCTCACTTGCTAGCCAACGCGACATGATGCAGTCGAACTGCCCCAAATATTTACCATTAACAAACATTCAATAAATTCGACATAGCTTTAATATAAAGTCTTATTTTGAACGACGCACTTTTTCGCTTATTTGAGACCTCACTTATGGATTACTCATTGCCCGCTACCTTCACTTAACGCCCTAGTTTCTTCGCTATTTTGTAGAACTCACGCCGTCATATGCTAAACGAGTTTATCATGAAGTCTTCTGAAGCCTGTTCAACAAAGCTCGTCAAAAACCCAAAGATGCTGTTTTCTATAAAACGGCTATTTTTGTCATCAAGGTTTGTGCTCTGATGTCTTCAAAGAAACAACAATTTACTGTCCACTGGGACGCTATCTCAAAGCTGCCTGAGAAAAATTGCTCAAACTCAAAAAATTAAACTAGCATGCAGGTCGAAGTGTCCTTCCAACTACATAATTTCTATGATCTGACTTTTCAAATTTCTGATGATCAGACCCTGGAGTTGCATTGGTCCAACCGTGATTGCTGGTGACTGATGATAACGGTCACTAACAATTGGCTGTTCGACTTCTTTCCATCTTTGAGCCAGATGAGCAGGCTGTCGTCTCGGAAGCATCACCCTTTGAAAGCGAACTTTTTGATACATTACGAATACTTTCAAAATCACTCACCCCTGCATGCTATCTGTTAACGAACTGCATTGTAAGTTTTCTGAAAAAACAAAAGTGAGCCCTGGATTTTTGAAAAAAAATGTCGACCGGGGTTTTTGATGATTCGTGAAAAACGATACTGCACCTGATTCTTGAACAACTAAGCAGAATAAGAAACTGCGATTTCCACCATACCATGCCTGCATCTACCTATGAGTCCCACTCCCCTAATTCACTTTTGGGGAACATATTAGGGTTTCGCGTGGGTTCTTGAAATCTGGTCCAATTATGTCTTGATACGCGATGGATTGAATGTAAACAGCCTTTCGCAAGGAATGCAATATACGACAATATATAAGAAGCAGACGAAATCGATCGCACACTGATATTATGGGGGCAGTTTACAACCTGTCTGTCCACAACAAAATATACGTCCTATATTGACCAGTCATTCAGGCACAGTTAATTACCTCAGCCTTTTTTAAAACTGTTTGAACTGCCTTTATAGCCACAGTAACTTATCAACGAAACGCGCACTGTCGAAAACTGGGTCATGCTTATCATCCTGTGGTTGTGAGCCAACTTTTTCTTAGTGATTGTTTTTTCTGCCTTCACAATACACGACCACCGGTTTCAACTTACCACCTTATTCTACGATAGCCGGATTCCACAATCCACAGGGCAAACAAACATTTCTTATTTTTTTAGCCGTCCAAATTTATTCCATTGGGATCGGAAACTGTAACGAAACTAGCTGTGCTTTGCGCCCCATTTGGTTGCCACAAACTGGAACTGGAACCGGAGGCTGTGGCTTGAAAACGTGATTAATGGCCGGGGTTCAAGTAAGTTGGAACCGTGTTCGTGCCAGTCCAGTCCCGAAGGGAAACTTCTTTCTGATTCATCGAACCACATATAAATCAACCGACCGGATTTTACCATGATTCTGCTTGCATACGGGTAGCGCCCACTTAGTACATGTCGTCTTTTAGTTCAGAGCCATTTGTGACGAGAAAGCCCGTCCGCTTTCGCTCTATCTCACATTCGTACATTCTCCCCACACTTTTGACTGGTGATCGTCAACCCCAGGGGTGAACATGTTTCACGCCGGACATTGTGGCGCATGACCAGTGAAATATTGACCACAGTTCCTGTCTTTGATGGGAACCAACGGCATACAAACATGCAAGCTGGCGAAGCTGGACAACAAAAGTCGTCCATCTCACACAGACCTCTCATCAGCTGATGTTTGCCAACACTCCACAGTCCTCCACGTCCTCGATATATGTGTGTGTGATAAATCAAGCTGCGGCAGACCCACCTGCAATCCATGTAGACTGTTACATAACTCACTCATGCGCACGCCCTCTGTGTGTGCGCTTACCGACGACCATGGTGATCTAGCCCTGCAAGCGTTGATTTGTCCGTCATTGTCCACTACGCGCAGGCGCGCAAGCACACGGAGGCGCGGACGCAAAAGCACATGATCCAGAAAATAAATGAGCTTTCTCATCCTCCTAACACTTAGCCGACTGGTGCGAACAGCACACTGATGAAAACGTGAACGGCTGATACATGTCCATTATGGATGGCGAAAGAAGAAAGCAGCACACCATGTTACCTGCCTACTGTGGGTTCTCGTGATCTTCAAATTAATAGGAACCCACCAGTAAACCAAAGTTTCCATCACATGCACGCTCTAACCATTTCTGAGCTGAAACAGCCGTTTCGCGGGGATCACAAGTCCAAATCGTTTCAAAGCCTTGGTGAGAAACTAATCAACCGAGAAAGCACCAAAAGTTTGGCTAGTCATCAAGCAAGTAATCAGGTAGTAGAGATGAATTTATGGCAAAAAAGTGCACCTTATTGTGAATCAGCTCATGTGTTAACCAGAATACTTACTTAGTTATCCTAGGGAGGGTGATGGACCAAAAGCTGCTGATTGAGTAACCAAAACCTGGTTAAAAGCATACGGTTGACGTAACAAGTAGCTCCGGAAAATCGAGAATTTCCTAGTTCCCTTCTTTCATATTCAACAGTTCCTACTAACAAAGGTTGATTTCAGTTCGCCAGTTTCTCCAACTTGAAGAACGCTCTGGATACACACTCTACGTAAACCCAGCAACGTAGTGCAATGGGTGAACCTGGAGTACGACTCATCGTCCATAAAATCAGTCTAAAATGACTGCAATTTCACTTCACTCTGATGAAGAACAGCGTGTTTTCAAACTAAACATTATTTTTCAATTTTAAATGTTCAGTGGGAATGCCACAACTTCACTTTCAAAGGGACATATCTGACAGAATCCTGGATCGCGAACGCCCCGCGAACTAAGAATCAAGCCAAATCTTCTGTCCTTATCAAGAGGACTGAAGCCAGTTTTACTAAGAACTGCTGTGTTACCAATGCAGCATTTCTCGTCTTCCCGAGAACATCTTTTGTATGGTCAACTTTAAATTCCGAGTTTCATTTACAGTCCTCGTGAAATAAGCGCATGGACGTAGTTCACTCATTCTTCATGCAACGACACGGTACGAGTTACCTAAGTAATTTGGGTTATGTTCAGTGAACTCATCGCACTGATTATAAGGCTGAAGTCATGTTTACCTTCAACGAATACCCACTGCATTATGGACAGGCTATTCCTTCCTCGTTGTCTGCTCCACTCAACTACCCAATTTTTTCGGCTGCAATTCGTACAGCACATGTTCAAGTTTCTTTTGTGTTATGATCCCCCAGCGGGAAGCTTATTTGCCATGGGATATATTTCGCCTAGTTTACCACCCCTGTTTGGCGCTACGCGCAAAACAGCCATTTTCCTCACCAACCATAACCCCTGTCGGTTTGACTAGCTGATCAAATTAGGTTCACAGAGGAAACTACTCACAAGGTTGCTGAAAACTCTTCGACAGCCCACAACCGGTTTCGTCCTTCTCGGGGCTCATCAGATAGGCGCAGTCCCCGGGTTTCTGTCAACCTTATGTTCTACTTGAACCCAGCTGAATCTCTTGTTTACGATGTTTCTAAGATTTTTCAGCAACCTTATGAGTAGTGTACTACGTTTATCCAATATACCGCGATATCCTTAATACCTTACCAAGTGAAACATGAGACGGTCTAGTGAGGCCTATTAAGCAGCTAAAGGATTTCCTAGTTGAGATACTCAGCTAAATTCCAGGTGGATGTCCTGCCAAGACCAAACTGGTATTCGGATGAGTGCATAAGTCGAGATTGGTTCAAGTTTAAGTTGAACATAAGGTTTGCAGAGACTCGGGGACTGCGCTTACCTGATGAGCCCCAAGAAGGGCGAAATCGGTCGTGGGCTGTTGAAGAGTTTCCAGCAACATTATGAGTAGCTTCCCTTATGAAAATATATTACAGTATCTCGAATATCTTACCAGTTGAAACATGAGACGGCCTGTGTGCAGTGCATTCAGTTGTAGAACATCATAAACGAGAGATTCGGTTGAGTCTCTCGTGAAAACCAAACTGATTTGCAAATGAGTGTATTTCTCGAGGTTCAAAGAGCTTTTTCATAATTGAAGCCAAACTCTTTCATTTTCCGTTGATCTCGTCAACTATGGAAGTACTCGAACTTCCCAATCACGCAAGACGAGAATACCCATGAATCGAATTTTGAAGTGTCTTCGCTATTCAGCCCGACTTAGCCCTTAGAGTCCTCTAAGATGATCCTGGTTGGCTGTTTCAATAAGCCACAGCATTTTGGTGCTGCAAATTTCCGTACTAAAAATGCCCATATAATCGTTCAACCGAAACATGTATGAATAAAGTAGACTTCATTTTTTCGAAATTTTCATAGCACCTGCATATCACAAACTCCAAAAACAATTCAAAAACATAGACAAAAAAACATTTTATGATATATTTTATCCACATGTGTTGGGTTGTTTAAATAGTTTGGTCACGTGGTCACAAGTTGAACATCTGCACGTCTCATGGAATTGATAAGCAAAAAAGCACTTTAAGTCCTGGGATGATAATTCTGAAGCGGATGGAAGCTAAGTCTTATCCTGATAGCTCCATTAGGTGAAATCGCAGTACGCATTTAGAACAATCGGCACTCCTTAGTCGAAAAATGCAATAAATGTCCACCGGTGGGATTCCAGGCATCCGTTAACAAGCGGGCTGGAATAAGGACAACATCAGTTGCGCAGCACAAAGCACTCTGTCGGATGCATCGTCCTAGCAATGAGCACTTTCAAAAACCCTCTTCCTTTGGAAACGCACGCCTGTAAGCGAGTAGAGGGAGTGTTTATCTGAAACCGGCGGTGTCCCTCAATTCATCGGTATGGAACTTCTCCAATGAAACAAAAGACTTTTCTTTCCTTCAGTAAGTAAATATTTTCGTCCAGTCAACCAGTTTTCTTTGATATGCGACCTGGAGGGTCTCAGACTGTTGACTCTCATTGTGATGGAACTGGAAAGAAGAATCTAGTGAGTTAGAAGGCATATTCATTCATTTGCTTCTAGAAAAATAACCTGTCGTTAAATTGTTTCAATAGTTTGGGTTATTCTGTGTCTAGCTAATCCTCATCCATCCACGCAGTCGATTCCAGTCGATCCAAGCAAGCATTTCCCTCAATGGGTGTCATCCCAGGACATTAAAGCCCTTTCGTCGGACCAGATCAAAGTTGCACATGAATGACTCACCTATCACAAACACGGCCGACACTCAAGAAGGCTGGTAACATGAATAGTGTGGGAATAGGAAAATGGTGTTGAAGCGGGGTGAAAAATTTTCTCCCAAGCTTTGGTCTTAATTTTCGTAAGTGTTCCGCAAGTTTCCAAGGTCTTGTGGCGATACAATACCACACAGAGCATAAAACGCCAAAAAATAATTTGGTAGGTAGCAGGAGTATTTGCAGCATAAGTGTCTGAACATTGCTCTGAAAATTTCCCATACGCTAAGCGGATTCAAGCCCTTGACCTTTTCCATTCGGCCATGAGTGCGATTAATACCACTTATTACACAGCCATGTAGCTTACGTCATGTGGTCTGGTGCTGAACCCATTCGAACAGCTATTAATCGTAGCATTCAACTTCCTCTACTGAGGATAATGGTTCAAGTCCTCCAGAGGCCTTATATGATGTCCACTGCTGACAATTCCAGAAGCGGACAAATCAGTGTTCCTCGGCTTTCCTTACGATATAACCTCCATCTACAGGATGAAACCTGTACTAGAAGGTGCAAAACAAAGTGGTTGTTAGATTTGGTCCACCGTGGCGTTAATTGCGACGCACGAGCTCTACAAATTACTCTAGATAGTGTAAGGGACCAAAAATCTCTAAAAGACCAGTTTCCAAAGAAAAGCCTGGGTGAACAAATGGATAAAACCGTGGATTGCCATTTCGAATAGCTGAGTTCGATCCCTTCGACGAATGGCGTCAAATTGGTTGCTTTCCTCCGTTCTCACGATTCGTAGATATATCGTTTCGGAAACAAAGTCAGAAAACAAAAATAGATGTTTTCTTCATTTCGCCACTACCAGAAAATTGCTGTGATTATTCAGTTAAATAACGCAATCACATTTTGTGAGATGAAGGCACGTAATAAACCGTGAGTCATGGCAACTTGACAGACTGTAAGATTCCTCAGCGTTTTTCTCTGGACAAGACACAAAGAAGTCATATGTCCTACTTTTATTCCGGCCACCTGTCAATCCTGTTTGTATGCTGTGTTCTTTTTAGGCCGCAGACAGTTTCCTGTTGAATTCGTCAGAAACAATTATGACAAAATTAAGTGAAAAAAACGACACTAGCTTTCGTGAACTATGGACAGGCTTTTGGAATTTCACTCACAAACAGACCCCATGGTTGCGCACTATAACAGTGAAGCACTTTTACTCATTGGTATTTCATTGCTAGCATTTATTTACTTGCCGGAAGCGGTCGGTCCGATCGCTCATTACTGTGAGAGCGAAATAAAACTCGTGATCAGTGTATCCTGGGTGGCTACAAATTGCGCTTCTAGTTTTCTTTCAATTAAGGGTTACAAGCTGATAGACGAATGGGTAGACTAATTTTGAAGTAAACGACGCCACCGGTTATCGAATAAGTATTTTATTGCTCAAAAGGAATTTCACAGAATTAATAGCCACAAAAGTTTTGGAAAGTGATATAAAAATGCCCATCTTGCAAAGAAGCTGTTATTTAGGGCAATCTCCTCGCAGTTTTTATCACTCCAAAGCCGTTTTCACCCCTACCAACAAAGTATGATTGCCACCGGATAGTTTGAAGCTATAAAGGCAGGTATTATATACGGCAATCACGCCTGCATGAGCAAACCGATAAGCGGCATTTGCCTCAGAACTTGGTGTGTTCTTAACCAGAAAGCCATAATATCGAGCTTCCTCTTTGGGCACTTCGGGCAATATTCAGCCGGAACAATTCATATAAATTAAAGAAAGAGCTCTAAGCAGACACGTAATTAGCGAAAAATACACTCATTTACAAGTCAATTTGGTTTTCATGGGAGACTCAAGTGAATCTCTCACTGATGATGTCCTTCAACTGAATGTGCTGCACGCAGGCCGCCTCATATTTCAGTTTGTACGATATTTGAGATATCGCAGTATATTTTCATAAAAGAAACTTATGGTTGCTGGAAACCCTTCAACAACCCACGACCGATTTCGCCCTTCTTGAGGCTCATCAAGTAGGCACAGTCCTCGAGTTTCCGTCAACCTTTTATTCTACCTGAAACTAAATTGCACGAAGTTAACGAAATACACTCATCGACGAGAGGTTCGCTTGAATCTCCCGTGAAAACCAAATTGATTTGCAAATGAGTGTAAATGTTCGAAATCAGTCCAACTTGGGTTCAAGTAGAGCATAAGAATGATGGAATCTCGTGGACTAAGCCTACCTGATGAGCCACAAGAAGGGCGACACCGGTCGTGGGCTGTCGAAGAGTAGTGAGGCAGAAGGGTAGTGAGACAGAAATAACCTAATGTAGATACCATCTACGAAAGGCCTAGAATGATATGATGATCTAGTCGCTTTAAGCACCTTGGGGCAAGTTTGGTCAGAATCTTATCCATTTTTTCCACAACTGCTTGGATCGTTCCAGTCCTGTGAAGAAAAATCACTCTGCATCAACAGAATGTGGAGGAACTTGTTTGCCCTTTGCGCTCTGAACAGTTGTAATACTCGTGGCATCAACTTCCCACTTCTGGTTATGCCGTACAGGAAGCCACTCCCTCATAGAAGAAGTTAACCCTTTGTCCGCGCGTTGGTGTGCATTGTCCACTAGCAACAACTCCTCCGAAGAGGCAACAAAACATTTTGCCCCCTTCCACTTATAATCATTTTGTGGGATCACCTTTATGCGTCCAGACAAAATCTGAGGGAGTGTTTCCCATTTTTTTCAAGGCACTTAGTTAAAACCCATGGCTTGGATAACCGAATTTAAGTAAGCTTGTCCATGGTTTTAGAAGTGATGAACTGCTCACAATGTTGCCGAAAATCCTCCGACAGCCCGCGACCGGTTTCGCTCTTCCTGGGGCTTCTCAGGTAGGCGCAGTCCCCAAGTCTCTGCAAACATTGTGTTCAACTTGAACTTGCACGAATTTCGACTTATGCACTCATCCGAATACCAGTTTGGTCTTGGCAGGACACTCACCTGGAAGTTAGCTGGGTCGTTCGTTTATGACTTCTTCCAGCAGCTTAATAGACTTCATGTTTCACTTGGTAAGATATTCGAGATATCGCGGTATATTTGATAGACGTAATACACTACTCATAAGATTGCTGAAAAGTCCTAGGGACATCGTAAACAAGAGATTCAGCTGCGTTCCAGGTGAGTCACCCGTCAAAACCAAATCGGCATACAGATGAGTGTATCAGGCCAAATCGGTCATGATCTGTTGTTGTCATCTGATTGCACTGCAGTCCAGCAACCATTACAGAAATCCCATTAAAGTAGACAGGAGTCTTCGGCCTCTCCTGTGAAGTGAAACCTGATTGGGGGCTGTTCACACCAGACAGTGACTCACTCCTTCAAGCACTCGACGCAAACTCTTTATGGACGGATTGTGCTGTCTGTTAGAGCTCAACACATCCAGCACACTTGATGAAACTGAATGGAATAATGAAACCATCTGGGTCTTCCTTTAGATTTTTCAGTACTAAAGAGAAATCCTAATTCCACCTGGGGTCTCATCCTCTAGGCGAAACAAGCCCATACCGCCTAAGTTAACACTCTAAACTTTCCAATCTATCCAAGTGCTACGTACTTTCGGCTCAGGAAATGACAAATCCCACCACTCATATTGCCCATCTAAAGTCGTTTCCCAAACAGCCGGTCATCGCTAGGTTACAAAAAGTGACTTGTGTGACTGAATTATGATGGCACAATATCCTGTCTGCGTACAAATTAATCACACTACTCATTATCATTCCGTGCTAGAATGGTATATTGCTCAGCTAACAAACGGATGAATGCGAGTCCGAATTGCCCTATAGCTATCTCCCGATAAGGACGAAATGACCGTGCAACGCTCCTCGTCTTTAGGGAACAGGCTGATTTTGCTTTCAGGTTGTAATCTCGTGTCAAACTTCTGACAGTGTAATATATCATCATAGTTCCTAACAGCATGACATCAGCGTTCAACACTGATGCTTCACTCTCGTACCTCATGTTATATCAACAACCACAAGGATGCTGATAAGTTGAGCAAAGCCACCTCACGCTTGATAAGGCACAATCGTTTTGAAGGTATTTTGCTTTTTAGAATGGTTCAATGCAATGGCCCATTTTTCCGAAACACCGAAAGCTAATAAGCTTGCCTTCAAACTATCGTTCATAACCTACTAAATGCTTGCTTGCTAATGACTGTGATCTGTTGTTCTGTCACTACTAGCTCCTGCCCTGCAGGCTACAAATCTCGAGCCTCTAATTTAAACCCCATGATTGACATGATGTCTTGGCCATAGGCAATAGCAAAATTAAATTAATTGCAGCCTTGAATCAGAGCAATCGAGACGTTATGCCCCACCGATTTTAACAAGATCAGATGATTGAACCTGGATTAGAATGAAAGCCCACATTCCCGAGTAAACCACTTTCAATAGGATGCAGTGGAAGGGTCAGTAGTGGAAACGAATTTCAATTCACCGGAACACACATGAGGTACATTTATCCTGTGGTTCTGACCGGAATTTCACGCCCCATACACCAACATCGCGCACCGCCGACTTCACTGGCGAGCCTGAGTTACAAGAATCTAGTGGTTCGTCCGGTTTAACTCACACGAGCAATTTGTTAGGAATCTGACCACTGGTAAGTAGTTTCTCTATCACTTTTCCTCACGATAACAGCTGTCATATAAGACGCTGTACTAGGACAGTTGTGGATGAAAGCCATATCGGTTTCATACCGTTCTGCTTCACTTTCCCGATTTAATAGTCCTGGCTTGGGAATAATTTCATCGGTGTTGATTTGTACCCCGTACATTAAACTATTTTGCTGTTTCCCCATTGTTGCAAGCTTTACAGTTACTCTAACTTCACATTCTTTTTCAGTGTAACCACGTACACATACGGAGACATAATGGATGCCACACGCGTTCGCCACTCTGGTAAATACGATTCAGCAAACCAGCCATTGGTCAGATACAGACACGCTGTAGGGGAAACCAATGAATTCCCCCTACAAGACACAAAGTTCGTTTCCTTCGTTCAACTCACTTCATGCGATTTTGATAGTTTTATCTGTTGCGAACTCTAGCCGTGAGACTGATTTACGTGGCGCACCAAGAATACAATCGGTTGCATGCTGAAATGAGGTCCACTGAAGCACGTGACAGGAAAAACATCTGATTGTATTGTGTCTGTCACAAAGGTGTGAAAGCTAGCGAATTAGCCACATTAGCAGCTTGTTAGGCGTTAATAGGAGTCCCAGCTGAATTCTGGCTGAAGATCTCATGCACGATAACGTTCATCTGAATATTCTGCAGATAGACTACGCTTTGTTGCAGTTGACGCGATAATTCCTGACCACTCACTAACTCTAGCGTTGCTGAGAACTCTCCGTCAGCCCACTACCGGTTTTGTCCTTCTAGGGGCCCACTGGACGAATGCTGTTCCCGAGATCTCTTACTTTCCAACGTTATTTGCAAATGGATGAATTTGGCCGAGTGCGTATAATTCTGTGTACGTCCAGCTAGTAGGGTTGATGGAAACTCTGGAACTATGCTCACCTAATGAGGCCAAGAAAAGTGAATGCCGGCAAAAGTTTGTCGGAATTCATTTAGCTTTTTATGAAACCTCAGTCATGTTTACCGTTTGTGGTATGATTTATCCGAAACCTGCCAATATTTCTGTGGATTCGAAAGATTCACTTATCTGACACCAACCTGAGACTTTGTGTGTACTCGCTATGTATTCACCTTCCTCTAAGACTCGGAAACAGAACTTAGGTTTCCATGGTAATTCTGGACAACCATTCTTTATCTGCGCTATCATCTGCATGATTTTGCTTTGCCTGAGAAGCTTTGCTCGCGGTCCGCCGTTCTGAGAATCGGTCATGTCATCACTGCGAGTCTGCGACATACGAACAGCCACATCGGTTAATGCAATTTTTAATTAGTTGCCATTCACCTGATCATTAAGGGAAGGTGAAAGCCTGACAACCGAACAAGAGTGGGCGAGAGCTGTTTCTCTCGAAATTCGCGCCACAAAAGACAGCAAGTATTGTCAAAAGCTCACAGAAGTTGTTTCACGCCCACAATTAAATTCCATTGCCTTGCCGCTAACAGTTAGATAGAAGACTATCTTGAATAGGTGTGGGACTGTATTCGAATTGAGTATACCTTAGCCATATAAGAACACTCATGGAATTGAATGTTCCAGGCCAACTGAATCAAACTGAAAGACTATTTGTTTTTACGGGAGTGCCTTGATAAACGAAAAGTCCATTAAGATGGGGAGAGATTAATCGAGAGAAATTGAAATTTGGACGTAAACGAGGGACCCAGCTAGAATTCAGTTGAGTCTTCCGTGAAAATTAAATTAGAATACAAATAAGTGAATTTCGCAAATGGCGTCCAATTTGGGCCCAAATAAAACACAATTTTGACGAAGACCCACAGCTGCACCTACCAGATGAGCCCCAAGAGGGATAAAACCGTTCGTATACTTTCGAAGAGTTGTCAGCCACATCATAAGCAGTGTGCTCCCATAATTGAGCAATTCTTTTGAAAACAAGACAACATCTTCCCAGAAATTCACATCCTGGAAGAGAGGATTCGTCATCGAAATGGAAAGCTTCTTAATGGGTTTTACAGTGGGATCCAGTATGGAATAGGGACTCACGTGATTCATCTACTATGGAATCGGCGACATCTCCTCAACTTTCAACCCGGTAAAATGTCAAGTTAACTGATTACCAGATCCGACGAAATGACACGATATTCATCGGTAAGCCCACAAGCACACAATACGCAAATGCCATCGCGTGGTCCTCGGGTCAGCACTGGGGGAGCTCCAAACAAGAGATCACATGGAACGCTTGCTAAATTCCAGTAAGAAAAGAGAGACTCTCGGCGGCTGAACTAAATGTGATGAGGTTGCGTCTCTTCAGTCTACTCAGATGACACATAAATCAGACGCACTGGCTTCAGAGATACATAGTGTGCTTCGTCTGAGTGGTCCTTGAAGGATGTGCAGGTGTTTAGAGTGGATGCGTGAGGCGATTTGGTCTATGGGCAGAGGAGACGAAATCGGTGAGGTTCTGTTGATAAGCGAATAGGGGGCTGTGTAAACTAAGATTATGTAGGCATGATTGTACAGGGTCCTGTCCTGTATCTGGTTTCCCTAGATCGATCTCAGTTTCGCTCGGACAAGCTGGATCAAAATTTGACACCGTCATCGTTTGGAAAGGTTGACCGCAATGACCGAATTAACGTTCCTTTGATGCTTTCGAATTAAAACTTATTTTTTTTCTGCAGAAAGTCACAACCTCTCATGGAATATTGGCCAGTTTAGGTCCATAATAACTGCATTCTTATCGAGTAGCGATTGGCCGACAAAAGTTATCTACACAACTTATGAACGGAGATGGCAGACGATATAGGGAGATTATATGTTAAAAGTCAATAAACTGAGTTAATATCTCATTTGAAAATGAGGTGCGAAGCATGTAACGGTCGGCTGGACCAACCGAGAACAAACATTAGACAATGACCAATATGAGTTCCCCACCCTATGTATGTTTCACTCGCGGAGCTGCCCAGTATTTAGCCCTTTCGACATGACATGACAACCCAAGAAACGACATTTCTACGCTTCCGTTCTAGTTGATGGCCTCTCCAAAATACTCCGGACTTCAGAGGTGGATTATGAGCTCTCTTTCGACCGTTTGTTGTCTCCAAAGTGATTTGTTGGGCTGAACATGTGCTTGGTGTATGGGAACGACAATTTTTGTCGCTAACCTATATCCCAGTTATCTGTGCGTGTATCTGCATAATCCTAGACAGACTCACTGGAGAGGGTGGATGTGTCCGGAAAGTGTATTTCGACGAGAATGTCCCATGGACAATCGAACGGTAGTTCGTTCATACGAACGCACACAGGAAAATCCCAGTAGCATTCTAATGTGTCAGAAATATTTTTCCAAGCAACGGGTTGCTAGACAGGTTCTTATTTACAAACGCCATGGTGGTTTGGAGTTTGGAATTATTGGGAATACGTCAAAATGAATTATCCTCTCGGAAAGCAGGAACGTGTGTCCCGGTATGGAACAAACTTCTGTGAAACTTCAGGCAAAAATTTGCCCTCAGTTTTGACTTTCCGAAAGGCGAATCCCTCGACAAGTGTGGGCAATGAGTGAAGAGGAAGCTGTGTTTCACATTACCGATGGAAAACACTGAAACACCTCCCAGGATTTTGCATATGATGAACTTCACTTTCTGGAGAAGCTGTAAATTTAAGTGGAATACACTCGTTTACAAATCAGTTGGATTTTTTTAGGGCGATAGTTTGCCGAATCCAAGCTAAATTAAGCGGAAGAAACAAATGATCCAACTGAATGTACGCCTTAATTCAGCGATCCGATACGCAAGATATCGCAGTACATTGTATAAACGTTATACACTACTCATAAGTTTGCTGAAAGCTTCCCGACATTCCAGGATCGATTTCATCCATTGAACGGGTGCCAATTTTCCCTCATGTTCTGCTTGAACCTGAATTGCATGGAACTTGTCAAACACACTCATTTGCGCGCCAATTCGGTTTTAAAGAGGTGAACCAACTTTCACCCACTTCTGAATCTCTCGTTTATGGGGTTTTAAGCCATTGAATGTGTTCCACCAGACTGACTCATGTTTCAGCTGATACGATATTCGAAAGCGGACTCTGGAATTTTACTTCCAAACGCATCGCCATAATGTACATTAGATTTTTTCGTGTGGCAATGAAAAATACGGGTGAGCGTCAAGGCTCTTCGGTAAAATATAGTCCACCTTTGTTGTACGGTCACCACCCGTTTTAGGTAATCAAAACAACAGACAAAAGTCCAGTTGCGTTCTTCCGGTCTAGACGTTCTCGAAACATAACTATTTTGCTGGCAGGATCCGTTTACGACATTCGGTCAGTGGTACTTGTCCTTGTTTATTTTGGAAGCGTGCAAATTCGTTGCTACATTCGTGTCGTGCGTGTATGCTCCAAAACATGTGACGTCATTTCGGTATGATTATTCACTTACTTCAAAGTTACGACAGGTCAGACTGACAAGCCTGCGTGTAGCAACGGTACCTCACAGCCAACAAAACGAATTGTGTTTGAACGCTAACCAAGAGACCACTTCGAATGTTATGCTGACAAGCAGAAAGAATAAGCTCTGTCAGTGCACCGTACAGGAAATACCGCATCTGAACAGTCTTCCCCGAAGATATTTCACACTAAACCAAACCGTATGTGTACTTACAATGATCAGGGTATGCCCTGAGTTATCATCTAAGACGTAGAAAATTTACTTGGTTCGCTTCCGATAAAAAGTTGCGAATACTTTGCACAAAAATCACCCATGTTCACGCCCAGTTAGAACCTCACACGCATGATAACATCCGGCATAAGTCAATAAGGGATCACGAAATGAAATCATACGTTAAGTTGCCTTTGAAATAATGGCCGAATAAATACGTCCCTATCTGTCTCCCATCCACCAAGTAGCAATTATGCGTTACATGATGAGTACAAAACCCTGCAGTGGTTTGAGACTCACCTTGCTTCATTCCTCTGACACATGTTGGTTCACTCTGGGAGAAAGGCTATTTCAACAGGTTCTTCCACACAGTTCGTAAAGATCATCCAAACCACATTGACTGTATCAGCAGTCAGGCCATTGGACAAGAAAAAGCACACTGTTCTTCTTTAGAGATCTCAATCAAATGTTGTCAGTCTTCGAAAGTCCCAAATGTTTCAGTCGAAGGACGATTTGATGCGCCCAAGTCAGTCACACCATGAACACGTTTTACAATGCAGATTTTACGAACATGATAGTTGTGTTCGTTTGAACGATGTAACTGTTTGCCATCGCTTGCAATATATGACTGCTAATGAACCAATTAGTTTCTAGCCTAGTAAATCACAGTTCCGTTTAAAAACCTGTATCCATTACGGCCACTTGGATGTGCTGAAATTCGGATAAGAGTCACAAAATAAGCCATTCAGTTTCAAGCAACAGTGAAGATACTGGATAGTTTGGTGTTTAACATTCCAGCGTCTAGCTTGGTGAAGAAACCAAGGTCGATGATGACTGTTGTATGTTCGTTTCACTGTGGTCGACCAGATGAATTGTTCTTGTGGCTTCACTTGGTGCATGATGAATACTTCCTCATCCGTCCATATTGGGCGTCTGAAAGACTGATAACGCTATTTTTGGGATCAGGTTGCTTATGAGGCTAAGGTGTATTGATTACCGATCTTGAGATATCCCCCCACTTACACAGACAATAATAACCGTACAGTAGGCAACAAATTCTGTTACAGTCTTTATTTAGTATATGTGATCTATGTGACAGCGATATCACTGTCTGGTGAGTCTACACCAAAGGGGGGAAGCACTGGACTCGAGTTTCGCTCTTATTAGAGCTCATCAGCAGGGCATATCCAATGGCCATGCAAGGGTTCGAGCCCCACACATCTGAAATGTGAGCCGAGGGTGTTATCACTACTCCACCAGCGCAAGCTTGGCTCATCTGAAGTTTTTCGTCTGAACAGGTGAATATGTTCGCGAGTGGGCAGTGTAAGCGGAACGCCCGACGCCTAGAACGACGACCCAATAACATGCCTTAGTTTTCTCGATCGACTGGCTTGCCATCCAGGACTTCCCAGTCAGGTAGTGCCAGTGACGCTTGAAACCTACTGGACTCGTTTTTGTTTCAGGTGTTGGTGGTTTCGGGGTTTTGCAGAACACATAATCACGTGACTCTCGTTCTGAACACTGCTCCTTCTGTTCTCGTGCAATCGTCCTGCTGAGTCCACAATTAAGGGGGAAAGCGCTGGTAGAGTGTTGGTAACACACTCGCCTTTCATGTCAGATGTGTGGAGTTCAGACCCGGCACGGCCATTGGATGAACTGATGAGCTCCAATAAGATCCGAACTCGAGTCTAATGCTTCCCCCCTTTGGTGTGAACTCACCAGGACGATTGTTCAAACGAGAGTCATGTGAGTATGTGTTCTAAAAAACCCAGCAACCATCAACAGCTGAATCACTGTTAAGTTTGACACTCCACTGATACAAAATCACAATTTTTTTGAAAACCTCGTTGTGGAACAAGAACGATTGGAGGGGAGAGGAGAGAGTGGGACAGCCCCGAGATGTCTTCGCTCCCATACACTCATTCAGTCAACCTGGACAGAAAGTGACAAAAACGCAAATGATAACAAAGTACCAGCCATATCCCAAGACTTATTCAGCCAAAAGCAGGAAATGATTCTACAATCGATGCCACGTTTTTGCCAAGTTAAGAGTTGCTCACCAGTGTGATGAGTAAGTGTACCAGTTGTGTTTGTGAAAAACTACTGGATGTAGCTGCCAAATAATAAATCTGGGTTTATGACTAACGCCGTGTACACTGGGGAGTGGATCAGTGAGTGCGTTTGCCAGAATGTTTGTTTCCGATTGGCTGCAGCAGGTCTATTTGTTCACAAGAGATGCAGTGGGACAAAATTCCTTATCCTTAAGATTGTCTTCCGTGTAGCGATGTTTCGTCTTGGGGGCACACTCTAGAGGACAGAACTGAAATCTAGTATTCTTGATGAAACAGTTTCAGATTAAGTATTATCTAACTTTGCATATTTCTGTCGGATCTGCGCGGGAATAACTGGCCTTCAAACAGGTGGTTCCTGAGGGTTGTCACACACTGATTAAAATTCAGATGAAAGGAATCAACAAACATGAAAGAACACGACTGAAAACCGACCCGTAGAAGTGCTGTGAAGGAAAGCTCCTCTTGAATGCCTTTCCAAAGGAGATAAGACACGGCTTTTGTGCTTGAGATTCAGATGAGACATACACGAGGCCTCCGTTATTGCTAAGTCAACTCATGAATGTGTTTATTACTCCAAAGTAATCCATAGTATTCGGTATCGAACTGACTTCTATTGAAATGTGACTCAGTTGGTGATACATATCGGTGGTTGAGTTTATTCTTGCGTTGTTGATTTATAGAAACACCAAGGAAATTCGACCACGCAATCGCAAGTGACTTTCCTGCTTCAGAGCGACATTTATGTCAGATCCGTTTAATAATTCACTTATAGGCTGAACTCAGCTTGACCTAAAACTTCAGGGAAGATTTTTCCAAACATCCAGTACATGGCACCTTGCCAAGCTCTCAAGTCACACCTGTTTATGTGAGGTACTATAAGTTGCAACTCAGTGTCTATCTCTCTTCCCGATAAGTTTTGAGCACCATGGAATGACGTCTCAGGATCTCTTGGTTGGTACTGCTGATTTGTATACACAAAATCTGGTTAGTAATTGTCCTGCTGGATCGCTATTATGCAGGACCAAGTTCTATGCACGTGTGCTTCGGTCAACAATTATTTCCTCATCTCGTCACCGTTCAGCCTATCAACTTTCAAATAATTCCGGTGAGCAACAACCCTGCAGAGACTCATAACGAACAACAAGAAACTGTTTACAGGACCGTGAAAACAATTTCAATTCGAATAACTCGAAAAATATTGACGCGTGATGAGAGAAAACCAAATGAATCTACTGAGATACTGATGTATCATGAACATAACTCTTTTTATTAAAAATGCTCAGTCGTACTCGACAAATACACTCATTTGCATATCAATTTCGCGGCATCTTCCGTTTTGAGCGACTAAATATGCTGCACCAGGCAGTGCCATGTTTCAGGTGGCGCGATATTCGAGCTATCGCGATACATGTATGGGCGTAATACACCAATCATAAGGTTGCTGAAAACTATTCAACAGCTCATTACCATCTTTGTTCCAACGACTGTACAATGAATTTCAGTATTTTTATGCTCTGTATCAAGACTAGAATCAACGTCAGTATTTTTAACCCTTAGTATAGAAGTATGGGACGGCTTTATCCTTTGGTGCTGATGAGGACATTCTTTTTTCATTTGACATAAATCCTGAAAAAGTTGTTTTTCACATTTGAGAAGAGTTGGTTTGTCTCTGTTGAATTTCAGACCACTGAGAATCGCTTCATGTGCCCTGCGATTTTAAGTAACTTGACCACTGGCTCTAATTCAATTGGGGAACGGGAGAAAAGAACTACTTAACCATTCAAACTGTAATTAAGTTAAGTTAGCTTGCTGCTAATCTTAACCAAGTGGATTGATCTTCAAAAACAGTTTTCTTATTGTTTGTAATTCATGTCGTTTTTCGAGCGCTTCTGGCTTTACTGACATTTTCGAATCTAACCATCAAAACCCTGGACACGTGGATGGAAAGTTCGCTTTTTCCAACTTTCCCATCATTTACATCCGTGAAAGAATGTTGAATTCGGGAAGAAAAAGTATCAGGTCGTCTATTGATTAAATAATTTAATGCAACTGTCAGCCTGTGTTCCGGAAATTGGGTTGATGAAAGAGTTGATGAAAGAGAATTATGGCATCAACCTGGGTGGCCTCCTGCGAATGTAACTGGCAAAGGTATATATGATAATATGACACTTACGACAATAGACGGTCCACGCTAACAGCGGCTCTCCTGGCTTCACATGAGTGGATGAGGTGAAACTGCACCTACCCAGCACCTCGGTGTTTTTTCCCAAAATAACCACCAAGAAACTAAGCCTCTACTAGGCATTTCTCAACATGTTGTAGTTTGGAAGCTCAGAGCTTCACATATGTCTTTCTGGAAAGCCGACCAAATTGCAATTGTGTGTTGAGATCCGAAGTTAACGGCTAAGTATCATCTTTAGCAATACAGTATTATCGTTTGTAAACTATTGCTGTCTCTTAATCTCGGCTTCCATAAAGTTTTCCTGGGTATAGTGTTGGTTCGGTTTCTGTTATAACTACATCCCCCATAATTTTCATTATTACTGGAACTGAACTTCTTTTTTAGATTGTCTCAAACCTTCAAAATGCTTTCGCATGATCCAAAATCACTTTTCATGAGCTATACTGGAGATACCGTTTTTACCAACTGAGCCAGTGTTCGGGTTGCATTCAGCTCATTTATCCAACCGAAAATATGCTGGGAGAGTCAGAGAGGCACATGCATATGTCTAACGATGCAAATGCCGATAATTGAAATACTTACAAGGTTATACTCAGTTCACACACCCAGCCATTGGGTGCCAAAATAGCAGCCACGCAAGGAGTCCCTACCAATTATTCGAGTAAAACGACAAGCTTACACTGGACTCTGTCATTCGGCCAGCCGACTTACAGAAGGCTGAACAAGAAATATCAGGATATTTATTCCGCAAGCCCAGTAGACCTCCTTTATTCCTTCAGTGATCCCTGAAATCTTAACAGTAAATTGAAGGGATGCTGCGGGCATATCATTGCCGTAAGTTCATCAGGTATGGATCGGCTCATCTCATTCCAACGAGTGGTATCCTTTTACTTTGCTCTGCAAATTTCAGGCGGTTGAGCTCAGAAAGATGTGGATAAAATCTAATGAGCCTCCAGTCCATTTAGCACCATGTAATAAGTAACTAACTGTAATTCGTTTAAATTCATTTCAACATAATGCCACTTAAGGGAAGAGTGACCAATGACTCTCCTGATTCCGTGGCTGGTAGCCACAGACAGAAACAATGCTTACGAACCTGGGACATTCATGGATTCCGACAGTAGCGTATTTACTTTAGAAGAGATAGTACTGAATTATTTTGGAAAAAATTTCGCGCCGTAAATAGTAGTTGAATTCACAATGTGGACTTCTCGGCATGTAAGTGTGAGTGACAATTTATCGCACTGTGATCAGCCAGATGGTTCGTCGGGATGTAAAGGATGCGAACTGCCCTGGTACTTCGTGAGCTTGCACCGCTTACGGCCACTTAGTAAGCGTGAAATATCTGTGAAGTACTTCACGGCTTTTCTCTCTAGCTTGACTTCACTTGGAGAACGATAGCCAATGGAAATTTCGAACAAACAAGACCAAATGAATGAGCTAAGTTTGCTAAAGAGATGAATTCTTGCGTACAGATTGAAGAAAAAGTATTCATCAGGAACCCGATGAATATCAAGTCATTTCATCCCGCTACATCTTTGTTTCAACCCAACCCTTAGGTGGTGTACAAAACCCACCGTTGATGTTATTTTAAACTGAGAAAAAAAACGTCAAACGTTCCGTCTCAATTCATGATTAAGTTATGTGTAATTCAGCTATCCTCTGCTACAAAAGCTTTCTATCTGTGTCTGAGTTTTTTTTTCTGATTTACGAACTCATTTACGTGCAAACGGGTAAACCTAAGATAAAATATTTTTCATTCTGCTGAGGAAAGACGTTAAAACAAATCATCAGGTACTGCTCCTAGTCGATTAGTCCCCAGAGCCTTCTGGTATTTTCAAGAACTTTACGCAAGTGTGATAATAAATCTGGAGGAAGTATAAAGTAGTCATCTTAACGTCTTTTGTAGAAGGATTGTCTGCTTACTCGCTACTCAGTACTGGGATCTCTACACTAAAGCCTTGTGGGTTTACGTTTACTTGCATGGAAGTCAGAAGAATAGGAATGAATAATTGAGAATATGTGAGGTGAATTTACAGAAATTACTCACAACAATGGAAAGTGTTTCTATCCCATATACAGATACAGTTATTCCATTCGCTGAATGCAATGTTTTGCTTTACCCTTCGTTTTTCCAATTCCTGCGTAGATAAGGTAGGCCATTTAGGCAGAACTTTCTCTCCTGAATTACACTACGAAGGTGGCATTACCTTGTTTCGTATTAACCCGTAGAAAGATAACATTGCAACCATAGAATTAAAAAATTTTCAAGTCAACTTTCCAGTTTATTATTCGCTTCTTTCAACTGACTGCACCCTTTGCTTTCTTTGAGCCCGTCACAAGTCGATGACACTTACTGCTCCACCGGAGTCGACAATGTCAGAGGCCCCCATTAGTGAACTATTTAAAGACATATTTTGGGCGAAATCCACCTCCCTGAATCAGCTAATCGGACAGAAGACAACCTGCACCTGCAGTGGTGTCAGTAGATCACCGTGGTGCAATATTCTGCGCAGGGAAACTGTCTATAATGGTTCCATTCTTATGCACTCATATTGGCGTATATATACATACATACGCTAAAAACACAAGCAACACTAACAACAATCTCAAAAATTCAACTGGTCGATTATTACGTAATAAGAGAACAAGTTGTGGAACTGAAGGTCTACCCTAAATAAAAAAACCCAGCCCATAGTACGGCATAAATATAAAAACGCTTTTTCAAAGTATCCTCTCGTTTCAACGAGAGACTCAACTGAAACCCGACTGAATCTCTCGTTTGTCATATTCCTCGTTCAGTCTCGTACAATTTTGGTTCAAGTAAAAGATAAAGTTGATGGGATCTCACCTATCTTATGATCCTTGACAGTGGTGAAACCGTCTGCTGTCGAAGGGACTTCAGGAAGCTTATGAGTAGTTGCCTTCAAAAAAATAATTTGTTATGTACATGGTCACTTGCACACTTCTCAGTGTTGTCACCAGGGGCTAAATTATTACTGTGACTTCTTTTCAAGAAAAAATCATACCTCTTGATTATTACGTTAGTCCATTTTAGCCCACCTCATTCGAATCTTTTCTGAAGGCTAAATGATAAAAGCACGTCTTCAAATGTTTTTTGTTGATTTAGCGCGTGCTTTGAAATTGCCCAGGAATTTGACTGCTGAAGCGGTCAGTCAGAGCTGTCCGGTACGGGCGTGACATTCACAAACCCGTGAGAATGGAGTTTTTACGGATAAAAATCAAAGTCTTTTTCCTAATTGTAGTGCGTGTCTTCGATCAAAGCGATCTGTGTAGCATATGGCGGGCAGATGAATGAACAACGTTTTGTTCAGTTAGCTAAAGCTACTACCTTGTTTATTATCCGTCTCATCTAATATCCATGGTCAGTTAGTCTGAAAAGTTCAGACCACATTGAGATCATTCCATTCGTAATCAATGAACCTACATTGATTCAAAAAGTCAGAACTCCGATTTGTTTACGGGATACGAAAGTTGTATCGTTTTTTACTTGTTCCGTGGCCAGATGGGAGCAGTTGGTTTTATCTAGTTACGGATACCAAATCCAAGAGCCTAACATGTAACTAGACGAGATGGACGAATGGATTTTTCTAGCTCGAATTGAATTGAATTGAAACAAAGCAGTAAGAAAGGTAATACTTTTCTTGTCTACAAGCACTTATTCTGAACAAATTGGTTACTTTTAGTTTTACATGTGTAGATGTATATACAGCCAAACTCCATTTCAGTAGCCACACCCGGAATATCGGGAAAATGTTACCAAAGTAAGCGTGATTGCTCAAATTGGACCTTGTGATTAGGAGGACAACGATGTTTTTCAGGAAAATTTTCGGAGTGAACTTAAGACACTTTCGGAAAACGAAATTTAGATGCATTCGCAATATTCTGAAGAAAATACCGTCTTATCTTGAGAGTGGATTTTGCGCACGCTTCGTCCCTTATGCAACCGAGTCATCTCCTTTGGAGGTAAGCTCCGTATCTAAACTGGAAAAGTAACTTGCATCTATAGGTGCTGATGAAAGATCCCACTACGTTCAAGCTGATATCTTTGCTCATCTTTTAGCACAGTCCCAAATGCCTGGCAGCACCACCAAAAAACCACTAACCCAGGTTATTACAGTGAGTTACGGTGTATCGTTTTGAAGTATAGTACAGTTTCGATTGCACATGAGGATTTTCTATCAAATCGGATTGAGACAGGACTATCTTTTTTCTCTAGCTTAATTCCCAATCAGTCGTAGAAAGGGCCTTCCAGTCTGACTGCAGAAAGTGTGAAGTTTGACTAACGATCTAAGCCTATCTGAAAAGAGTCAAGTTAGTTTCAGTCAACTGGAAGAAGTTTAGAACCAGATGAGAAGCGATCGTTCCATAAGGGCTCGGTAGACAATACATACAAGCGCACCAAACGGAGACTCTTTAGAAACAGCAAAGTGACTGCTGCTAGTGGACACCAATCTTTCAGATTGGACACAGCTTACGGTAGATGAAATAATGGAAGGTATACAATCACGCATGAGTCTCACACATTTCGTTGTTTTACTTCGTGGTTTAGATTCACGAACTAGGTCTAGCAAACGGATCTCCAATGTCCCCAGTTGTGGCAAACATTTTCATCGAAGATTTTGAAAAGAGAGCTTTATCCGGATTCCCATATTCACCCACTATATTAAGTGGATTAAACATTAAGTGGATAAAGCTTTCGTCGTGATGAAGCCGGGCAAGTTTAATGAGTTTTACAACTATCTCAGTGACTTGAATCCACACATCAAAATTAGTGTGGAGGTAGAGCCAACTTCTCCTTGGACTCCTTCTTGGACTGCATAGCACATAAGGTCGGGGAGAGACTAAAAACCAACAGACATTGGGTGATTCCGAACTGCTCCTCTGCCCATCCCAAGTACGTCTTCGCTAGTATCGCCGCACCGATATTTAGCCAAATAAGGGCCCGTGCTCAGAAGTTGTTTGGACAGTGAATGAAACTGGTGGCTGATCGGATGGCAGTTGATCTGTTCGCCGAGCTTGGCAATTGGCTTGCAAACGTTTCGTCCCCAGTCGAGGAGACCTCGTCGGTGCGCAGTTGAATGCTGCGCACCGACGAGGTCTCCTCGACTGGGGACGAAACGTT
>NW_008751973.1:470605-486922 GCF_000715545.1 Opisthorchis viverrini | reverse complement strand
AGTCACGCAGGCGTTGTAGTCAATGATTGTTGTGATCACTAAGTAATCGAATTGTCAACTGAGTGGATCAACTGAGCACTGACGATGTCTGGGGGCGGAACGTTTGCAAGCCAGCTGCCAAGCTCGGCGAACAGATCAACTCCCCCCTGATCAACCGCCGGTAACCACACCCGATCTACCTATATTTCGACAAATTGACAGTGAATGAAACTGAAATAAAGGGAAAGCTTCGGGATAGTGGATATCCAGCTAGGCGTCAATTACGAAGAATGTTGGTACCAGTGGCGAAAATACAACAGGGAATGGAATGGGTTGCTGTTATCCCATATAAACCAGGAACATCCGAAGGATTCTGAACACTGTTAACATAAGAATAACGTTCCAAAAGAGAAACACTCTGCACTGGTGCAGTTGAAAGATCACCCCCCGTCGAACAGAAACAGGGACTGTGCCTACAAAATTAAATACAGCGACTGCGGTAGGGTCTGTACAGGACAGACGGTCGGGGAACTTCAAACCAGAATCGGACAGCACAGAAGGAAATCAAACAGGTCACCTAGGGGTCCATATGAATATCGAGCATTATTGAAAGACGCAGCATTGATGGAACGTGAACTGGATACGGGCAGAAAACAGATTTAGAAAATGTTGAATTTTTGAGGAGGGGACAACAGTTCACGTCACAGGAACTGATGGCCGGGGCGGTGTGAATCGCCAAGCACTCCAGTGTAAATAGAGTAGAAGACGTACGACTGGGAGGCGTGTGATGAATGGTTTTAGATCAGTGGATATGCTGCGTGGTGGTCTGTGGTCATCAGAAAGAAGAGTGGTCAACAGAAGTGCATGTACCAAACGGACCAACGATTTCACTTAATCTCACTCTCCTCCAAAACAAATGGTCGTAGGCGTCACTTAGAAGCCCACACAGACCAACGAAATTTACCGTTGGCTTGATAGGTGAATCGTCAACTGAAGCACCTTGAACCTTGGACCGGAAGTTCAAGAAACCAAACTCGAGTGAAAATACTCTGAAATTCCCTCAACTCCAAACCCGTAAGATTCACGCAACCACATTGACCGACAAGACCCAATAACTAACATTCAACACTAATCCACTGTGCTAATCGAAAGAGGTCTTGCTGGCCTTTTTTCATCTGTCTTAAAACCGGGCTAACTCGATAACCTGTTCACGAGTCACGTTATTGTCACAGGTCCAGTACGCGCTGAGTGCTAGTGCTGAGGTCTGTTGAATCATGTTCCTTCAGCTCAAGGCTAGGCAGTTTCGACAGGCTACTTGCATTGGTCAAACTGAGAGTACTAAAAGGAGACTATTTAAGCTCTGAAGGTGATGTACCTCCTGTCGCACTGGTCTCCAACGGATTATGGATGGTCAATAAGTGCGGGGCTACTTTTGTGGCTATCCCTTTCAAACCACTCAACTCGTCGTTTTTTGTTTTCATGTCCTCAAGTTTGATCGGTTTCGCCCTTTTGGGGCTCATCAGGTAGGCGCAGTACCCGGGTTTCCGTCCATCTTATGTTCTACTCGGAACTAAATTCCACGAAATTAGCGAATATACATTCATTTGCAAACTAATTTGGTTTTTCAGCAAGCTTATGAGTAGAAGGTTACAAAGATATACATCTATCGCGATATCTCTAATATCGTAGCGGCTGAAACATGAGGCGGCCTGGTGAAGCACATTCAGTTGCCTGAGAACATCACAAACAAGAGATTCAGCTGGGTTCCAGGTGAGTCTCTCTAAAAAAAACGAATTAGTTTGCAAATGCGTGTACACTCATTTAACTCGTCATTTTTGTTTTCACGTCTAATTTCATCGCCTCGGAAACCCCAAGTCTGACTTTCATCTGTTAAAATGATTGTCTTTTGAACTTTCTAAGCAGAATACAACCAGCCTTAACAATAGAATCTACCACACGATTGAAATATATGATCAAATCCTAACTCGGTCCCAGTGACTATCTAGAATGGCTCTGTGTAGCAGCGCCGTGACTTCCCATTGTAACATCACGTGGGCTGTTGATGTACTGCCTGAAAATATACTAAATTGAGCGACATTTCTACAGAAGGTTGAATGCAAGCAGCAAAAGCTAAGGGTTAGACATGGAACGAATTCGGTATGTTTGGTTGGGACAATAGCGCTTCGCGTGACTCTAGCGTGATCCAGTAATCGCATACGCAAGTACACTTTGTGGCAGTGTACGATCAGTGTGGTTAGCCATACATGGCAATTAAAACTTAACAACTAAAAAATGTTTAATAACGATGGGTTACTGGAGGTCGCCTGTGGTCATCAATGTGTCCTAGTATGGCCGTATTCGGTAAAAAAAATTTCCTTTACTGGTACTGCAATGGTCGTCCCAAAAGGAGACTGTGGCATGGACTAGGGCTCCTGTGTTTTTGTTCCAGGTCGAACGCCTGGAATACCTATTCAGCAGCTCACGGGGACTTGTGTGCCGACCAGGTGTCTGGTAGGCTGGTCTGCTTTGTATCCGATACTTCTGACTCATTACTGTACGTGGTCGCGGAATTTTTTATATTCACATTCACGCTATACACGACAACTCCAGCAATACGAATAATGGGAAATTTGTCCAACAGACCCTAAATCGCCGTGGTTCTATCTGACTGACATCTCGTAGATCGTAGTCAGGAAGGTCAGGATAAAAAGTGATGGCTACATGCACTTGACTTTTTTGCTGCGAGCGAAACTGTTGCTAATGAAAACCGCACGTTATTATCAGGACCCACAGTAACAGACAATCAAACCATGACACTACAAGGCCATATAATACCCCCGAGTCAGTTTTCACTCAGTACCTCTTTAATGCACATCAAACGGTAAGTTTTTTGAACAAAAGACTCAACTCAATCCAATGACTCTGATCGGAAACCCACAAAAAACTGCTCTAGGATGGATTGCTTGGTCGACTGGCGCTGCTTTCTAAGTTCTTTAGAACACTATCTTCATAGGTCTGCCATCCAGGAGAGCACACTGACTTTTTTTAGATAGAACGCATAGAGCAGTGATCATTCCGCTTGTGAGCAGGGTATGTAAATAGAAGTGCAAGAAAAAAATCGAACATCTGAACTACGTTTTTCGGAAAGGCAAGAACAGCTGACATAGCTGCAACTTGGCAATGAAGTTCAGCCTAGGCACCCACTTCATTCAGACATATAAATCATGCTTTATGAGTTTTGTTTCTGGCGTTGTTTTGGGAGATAAGTACCACTCAACATCGTCTAACTCATTCTGCAATGGAGTAAAATTCCGTAGGAAAACAAGTGGGAACTGTACATCCCAATGCCACCCACAGTTACACATTCATCAAAAGAGCCATAGTGTTAACTAATGTAGAGTTATACCAACAAATGAGCGAAAGTGGCATCAAAGTGATCCGCTCTCTTTGTATGATACCGCCGGATACAGATTCCATTGGGTTTTGTGAGCAGCAACAAGTGGGATGTTTATAAATAGAAACGACATAACCCCGATGACCGCGTGAGTTCACCAATCTCATTTCCGGAGATCTGTAACCATATCAGCCGTTTAAAATTACTCAAACACCACTCTGTTGCTCAGTATGCTTTCTCAGCTCCACCACAGTGTACTTTGACCCGTAATAATGTGTCTATATTGGACTGGCCTAAATAGTGTAATGATAAATACAAGTTTTTCAATTTCCTGTTTTTCAGTTGGGGAAAAGATGGCTTATTGGCTTTATCATGCGTTTTCAAATCTCGTACTTGGAAGCGAAATGATGCCCACTCCGTTTTTGTGAGTATCAGTAGATAGATCTAAGCTTGCTCAGCAGATAGCTACCATGCGTACCACGTATCCTTCCAAGTTAAACACAAGAACAACTCCATTGTTTGTGTCCTTTATTTTATCCTTTTTGGATAACGCGGCCGGTCAGTATTGCCCAGTATTTGCTACATATAGCCAGTTAATTATCTAGCTGAATGAGTCCAACGTCTGCCTTCTTTGGCTCGCTTTGGTGCTGGCAGAACGTTTTTTTTTCATAGACAAATCCGTAGGACCTTGTCAGTTATGTGCACGGTGTAATAAAATATCCTTTAGTAGAATCACTTTCCCGAAAGCGTACGTCCGTTAAGTATCACATAACAGCGGTAACTGCATTGAAAGAACGCACAGACTGTCCGATCTCATAACAGCACATTCTATACATCATTACTACCTCCATGCCTCAATGCCAGAAAACACCCCCATTCCGTACCATCAAAACTTCCACATACAGTATCATGCAATTTTTTTAATGCAGTTGTTACTGCATCAGTTTCATTCTGCCACACCCATAGACCAATCGATTGTAATTCCCCTATATCACCATGGAGAGCATGCTACCCAAGGCTATCTCAAGGTCCAAGGCTATCCCAAGAATCAGCCTACTTTCGCTGTATGAAGGTATCATGATGCTCCATGTAAATGTAAAGACAGTGAATCGGATTTCAGGTACCTTGAACGATCCGAATACTAGTTAAGGGTCAATCGTTACCGATCCGTCTTGCAACCGTAGCGTCTTCTGGCAGAAGATGCCTTGTAACCTGCCATGGATACATTATTGGTTATTTAAGCCTAGTGCCAGCAAGCAAAGCGCATTTGTATTAGTAAACACTAACTCAGTGTTACTGGCTAACCTACCGATCAAACAGTAAATCTTAGTTAATGATAGAAGGGTAATGCTGAAGCATTTCAGCTCATTATTAGTTCTCTATGGACCAAACCGTTGCCGCCTCATTTTACTTGCATAATGATTCAGCACGGTTTATAAAAACACTATATTTTGGGGTTAGATAGAATACAATTCACTAATATCCGGCCGAAAGTCAATCAGAAAAGGTGTATCATTACAAATCCAGGTATGTGAAGCCCATTCAGACATTCGGGAAAAAGTGTGATGAATACATTGGAAACTTCATCCACGGACTCCCCTTAAAACATATTGCGTTAATACACAACCTTTCGTGCAATTCAAGGTGGTGGTCGCGTCTCTCCATATTAACTTTTAAAATAGATTTTATCTTGTTGTATCCTCTATGGGTAATATTATATGAATGCAACACAAATGTGATTGAGTTTGATAACCACTTTCAATCCTAGTGTGGCATAATGTAGTCATAAAGATACTGCGGTGGCACACCTCTGGCAAACAAGTCCACCTAATAAACCAGTACTAACAATGGAAGGCATGGCTGCATAAGCTAAAATGCTTACTAGGGAACGGGGATACTTCGATAACCTCCCAGGAATATAATTAGTGAGCTGACTGAAGCCGTGTCTGTTGCGTAAGCACTAAGGTAAGTTTGTGTGGGTGCTACGCCGATAACAACTCAACTCGGTGTCAATAATTCACAACTACCCACGACACTGAACACAAATGTATCGTTGCTCCCCGCCGCCTTCTATCTAACTTCTCTTTATCGTCCCGCTGGTGCGTCCTGTCATCCCATCTAAGGAACGCTGGCGTAAGGAATTTGCATTGAGATTTTTGCTTGTTGATGATGGATCAAGTGTTTTTTGGACCAGAAGGTATCTTCTCTCAAGTTCTGGCTTTCTCAACTTTTCAGTGCAGGAAAATCTGTTCCATCAAAATGACATCCTCTGTAGGGTTATCCATTGTAAAGAGCTCATCTTTTCCCAGAGAGACGGGGAGAACAGAGAGCAAAGGACAGCACGAAGCCACGAACATTAGATCAGATACACTGAAAAATTTCAGACCACCACGTAGGCTATGGTTGATTTTACCCACGGAACTAAGTTTCCAGTAATTTCTTCCACGACAAACTCTTCGTGGTGCAAGCCTAAAATCTCCCAACCTCGGTGTTTAGAGAAACCAAGCTGGCTTGTTCCAATCTTATCGGAATCCCGGAAGACTTTCAATCCATCAAACCGTGTCCGGTAGTTGGGACAGCTAGAAGGGATAGCAGTCCGAACAACACCTTACTTGTACATGTCGGTGCGGTTATCAATTCTTCTATTTGGCTATGAAATTCCACATTTTATACCCAAATAACAACCGACCTTTAATTCGACTGAATATTATTACATAACGTCCGACATTGCGAACATTTGTTTTTGATAAAGTCTCGGCTTCTAATCGTTGGCTGAATCCCATGTCAGTCGACCGTTGGTATAAAACCTATCTTGCCCTTGACCAGTTAGTTTTCTAGTAAAGTGAGTTTTCGTGAGTTCTTTTCGGCAGTGTTGTTTGGTCCCCAGCCAGTTTCGTGGTCTCCCTCATCTTAAAAGACCCAAATGCCTTGGACAAGCCCCATCTTACCCTGCCTGTGGTGGCACCGGACACTAGATTAGCGATTGCTGGAGGCACACCAGAACGAGTTGGATTGATGAATCCCTTAAACAGATTAGCTTCTATATATTGAGCAAATGTTCATAGGATTTAACATCTCCGCGAAGCAGTTTCTTTCAGAAACAGCGTGTTAGGAAATCTTTAATTGATGGGTAGATAAACTACGCTTTTTCACACAACAGATATGTCATTTTAATCAAACAATAATGAACGGTGCGGATTTGAAAACTAACCTGATGAAAAAATTCGGGTTCACTCAAGATTAGTAACTACATATGTGTTTGTGACACTGCACTCCACACCAATGTTTGCAAAACAAAAGGTACTGCATTAGAAATATAATATCCCGAAAAAAATATTAGATTCGATTCAAATTCCCTTAGTAATTCCTCTATGTTACTCCCGCCTGCTTTATCAACCTTCAACGGTATCATCAGAGTTTGCGAAAATAATGTTCTCTCTTACTGCTCCAGATGCATTTCTTCATCAAAAGCCATGCAGGCGTCGCCGGATATTTTTGTAAGCACCGTTTTTTTCACTGACCGATGCAAAGCTGAGCTTGGTTTCAGTGTCCGGTATCTGGAATATCACTGGCACTTTTTTTCGGGAGTGAAGCGATCGAAGTTGCTGTCCCCTCACCACACATGTGTTGTTCCAATTAGTAGTGCCGCGGTTGACAGATGTAACTTGTGATAACTCTGTGGCTTAGTGCCACTGATCAACTCCGAGTTACTAGCACACACATCCGTTTTGAATGATAGGAATGGACCGAACATCAACCGGAGGTCAGGAATTACAAGTTGGCTTGAAATGCTATTCAGCTTACGTAGACCAAGCTGTGGTTCATTTTTTTAATCTGCTTGAATGGATTGGACAAGAATTTCAACAAAGTAATGTCTTATTCCTGTCGTCCTCCATTCACAATCAGATCTGCTGTCAAAACTTTCATAATTGCATCATATAGGGTTGTCTGCTTTCCCGTAATGGTCTTTGTCTTAAACGAATGACCTCCCCGTACTGAAGGTTTTCCTTCCGGCCAGTCTATTTTGTTTCGCTTAAAAATATGCAGGCCACATAATTTCTGTGGCATCTGATTTGAGGAGTTTAATACTGACCAATTTGGGTTGCCTTAAACAGCACTGCATCCCAGCAAAACGGTAGTTTTCAAGCTCCTATCCAGGCGGCTGTAGATGTCGGTATTTGCTGAAATTCAGTATATATTGCGATTTTCTCAGCAAATCCCAAAATTTAGTTCTGATTTCAGTTTGTGGAACTATTCCCTGTTAAACGCAGCGTATGTAGTCAAAGAGAACTCGAGAGGTCTTCTAGCTGGAAAGCTTCAGTATTAAAGTCGAAATGAAATCCGGGAACCAAGCAGAAGATCGATGTTACGTAAAAATTAAATGCGTCTTCTAGCTGGAAAGCTTCAGTATTAAAGTCGAAATGAAATCCGGGAACCAAGCAGAAGATCGATGTTACGTACAAAATTCAATGCAGCGAATCTGTGGAGTATCGTGTGGGGCAAACTGGGAGGAAACTATCCACTCGGGCACACGAGCACAAGTCTGCAAGTAAAAAAGTACGGTCACTTATTTCCGGTTTTATGCATGGAGATCGAGAGGGACATTAGTTCAAAGGGACGTTGTTGCACATATGAACTCAAGCAAAAAAGACAGCACGCTAGTCTAGGAGTGAATGATACCCTACAGATGGAGTGACAAAAACATACACATACGAATCCGGTACATCGCCTAATACGACAGAACAAACAACAAAACTTCTACACACAAAACTTCGCAATAATCCTAGCAGGGAGCTGACTGAAGAATCGTGGAGACTAATGAACGAATCAACAGCATGGGCTGACCTGCCAAACAGTACATCACCAGGATCACCATAATGTACCAGATTTATAGACCAACTGGACTAGGGATTTCCAGAACGCAAACCAGCAGACATCTCAGGCAAGTATAAACGATAGACAGATCGGAACAGCCGATCAAATCGAAAGGCCTGAATATACAATGCACCGCAGATACCGAAGGAACTGATCGAAACCCAGAATAAAACGACGGCATCCAGCCAGCCAATCAAATACGAGGACACCAAGGCACAACTCAGTGAAGATCGAGAAAAAACCAATCAGTAACCGGAAAGTTGAAATAGCCATTAGCGGTTGCCCTGGGACTAGAATCCGTTGTCTGCTAAACTGCGTTAATTCCAGCACCTAAAGAAGTGACACCTACCCCAAAAACGGACTGACATTGTCTCTTTCGACGTTGAGAAGTTTTCAAACAAATTACCCTCAACGACCAGGCCAACAACTAACAAATCCAGCCGATTCACAGATATCGCTACCTGGTAAAATGTTTTAATGCTTCCAACTAATCGGGCAACAATTGTTTTTGTTCAAGATCATTGGTAATCAAGACCAGTAAACATTATATGCATTACTGAACAAGTTGGTCGGTTTAATATAATGTGAACGCCTATATGAAACGGAGTAAAGTGGCCCGACGGTTGCTCAAGGGTCTGTGCACATTCAAGAAGCATCCAAAAGCCATGCGGTCACCTAACAGCACTCTAAGGCAGACATTCAATGAACGCGGCTGGGGATATCAGTAGCCGATTACTCATCACCACAAACTAAGTGGATCAAACTAATTGAGGCCTGTAGCAGAGAACAAAAGAGAAGATGCTGATATTTCAGTAGAGGGTTCATCCTGCAGGTAAGCCAATCTACAATGAAAAGGCGTTTCATCCTTATTGGGAGTCATTAGCAGTTCACATCTAAAAAGCTCATGGCGGTGCGAACCGACGACCTCGTGACTAGTATTCAGATCACCTAACTGTTCGGTCATGAGCGCGCACCGCTGAGGGTTCTCAATAAAGATGAAACAGCGATAACTGGCTCCACTTACGGGACAAAACCTCCAGTGAAATGTTCCCAGAACTCCTGACACTAACAAAAAGCCGTTGATCTGCGGCACAGTGAGACGGTCCAAAAGCACAGCAAGTTCGATTGCCGACCAGCTGATCGATCGGAGGCCATGGGTCACCCTTGTTAAAGGATTCAATGCCATTCATTGAATACCACAAAAGCAACCAAAGGCCATTTACATGTGAATCATTGAAACCACCGAAGCAACTGCGACTTGCGTATATAAACTCTTTTTCACCATAAACAGTTGCATGATGCTGGTCCTCGAGGCGAGGCCCTCCCACTTGTGAGGTGTGCTCAGTCGGGTAGGCACCGGTTGTGTAAGATACATACAAGCGATTACAACAATGCAAATATCAGCATTGTTATCACGCCAACCACAATACCGACATGTACTTGGTTACAGGAACGTGAAAAGCCTACTGGAAAATTTTCCGCTTTATGTGTATGATTAAGCGTAATGTATTTGAAGAAGCAGTCCAGTATTTTATGCACGAAGGTTGAACAAAACGTTGTGCTCAAGGATGTTCCTGTCGTTGATAAATTTGCGAGGACTTCATCCTTCTCGAATAGACTGGTTTAGTGACAGATAATCTGGATAGAGCGTGGAGCGTAACACCCCATGCTTTTTTCTCTGAACACCTATCAAGCAACGATCTCCAAGAGCGCAGTAGGACGTTGGATAACAGTACTGGAATAATCGACTGTGATGTTCTACGGACCTATTCGACCAATTTTTACCAGCTCACATATGTTGTGTTTCATATACCCAGCCTCCCCATATCAAATTCCCACTCTATTATGGACCTAAAACTATCGTTCAGTGAACTCTCTGTGAAGACCACACCACCGTGTGGTTCCCCACCTCCCTCCATCCATCCCAGTAAAAGAAAGTGTGGAACACCTTCCTCCTGTTTCCCCGACTTCAGAGAACCCATTGCCTGTATGTTATGTAAAGCTGCATTTTACAGGTAAAAGTCAGATGGTGCTGTAATCCCTATGCACTGTGTCAACTGCACACTCGTAAGCCTGTATCAGGTGGCTCAGTCTATCTCTCCGGTGATTTCCTCAGTTCTCTGGAGAGAGCCTTAGACGCACAGTGACCTTCACAACCAGTCACGACGATAAGTCTGTTTATATTCCCCTTAGTGGCACCAACACACACGCACACACTAACTTCTCTATGCGTCATCTCTGACACACTATTTTGTTAGAAATATGCCGCTGGAAATCCCACATGTGTAAACAGTTTCACCGGAATGGGTTAAAGACTGACGGAACGACGCTGGTAAAGGGCGATGCGGTGAGGGTCAAGGTCAGATGATAGCCAGACTGCAGATGGTCTAACTGTGGACTAAAGCTGCAAACTGAGATGTGACGTAGGAAGCCGGGTTTACAAAAAGCACCAATACCATCCAAAAACGAAGTATTTGCAATCCACCAACTTGAAATCTCCCAAAGTATGCTCACAGAGAGACGTAGATGGCTCTGCCTGTACCCTCCATTTAGGAGGTCTTTCAAGGCTGTCCGGTGTTCCGGGCGACCTATTGTCATTGTGAAGTCACAGTCTGTTGCATGTGGTGCATTCGCTTGACGTAGCCAGCGACCACCATTCACAGTGTTTACGGTCTCCTCAATTCAGCAGCTGGTTTTATGGTACTGTGGTGGTGTCGTTTACGTCGATCGTTCCCCCTTCACTTCCTTGACAGCAGTAGAAAGCTCTGTCTGGCCGCTGGACTGTGCACTGAAATGTAAAAACCGGGAGTATAACGTTTCAGACCGTTCGCAGGATTCACCAAGACGGACTGAATTGGAAGAACTATCTGTGTCGAACGTAACGCGCGAGATAACTGCTGTTTCGCGTAAAATACGACTGGTCTCTGGTTTGGCTGTAGCTGTAAGGACAACGAAGGTGTGGTGTGAGGTTTCTCCAAGAGTCGGAGCTCATCAGTTGAATCCAGACCTAGGAGATTGAGGTCTGCATAGCTGGTGAAGTAGGGAGTATCAATGAAGTGAGGCACATCGGACATCGCAGAGCTTTCAGGTTAGATTCAGGTTTCTGTCACTTTCCGAACAATGAAATTTGCGTCTTAAACTGGTGGCCTCTCACTCAAGTTTCAGGTAGGCTCCAACATCAGAGTTAGACCGGACTTTGTGCGATGTTGGATGGCGAACGATGTAACATTGATACAAATTGTGTCGAACTTTCGCCAACCAAGTTATTTTACCCTAGGTGTAGCGATCACGGCACTTGAGTATATTCTTCCGTCAGGCCAATAATTGAGCGACCTCCTAAAGTAGCCTCCGCGGCATTCTCCTTCTTGATGTTTTCGATCTCATCTGCTGCACCTGAGTTTCCGACGGAGACAGTCGAGTGAAAAATGCCATTCGTCACAAAACCGACAAGGTGTAGACAACTTTTCTGGAATCCGTTTAGAATCTGAATGCCTTTTGAGGGTTGCTTCGCCCACCATGTCAGGCTGGAACGGCTGGAAATGTTCAGTAATTGCGGTCTCGAGAGGGATCAGAGACTGGAGTCCAAAAGTAAGTTCATAAATTCTCAACTCTAGATTCCGTTTAGTTCAATTCAGTAGCTAAATCAGAATTTCTGAATTCCATGATAATAAGACACTTCAACTGATCCTCGGTTATGGTACTGAGCTTGAAGCGCTCACACTGTTAACCATACCGCTGCGCGTGATAAAATCTTCAGTATACCCCCTTGATAATCTCAAGACACTGACAGAGAATAGTGAACAGTGAACTCTAGTCACCGAATATTTTGGTCAGAATCTTGATGATAGCTGTAAAGTGAAGGTCACGACGGAACTCGTAAAGCATAAAATTTGTGCATCGATCATGTTCAGCTGTTCCCATTTTCTGCATCAACAATAAAGTTCTCCATTCATCATCAAACCGAGAAAAGTCGGTTTGAAGCATGTCCTCTTATTTTTAAACCCAACTTTGTCCAGATTAATCGTCGAAATTGAATTCAGTGTTTGGTGTGGAAGCGTCATACGTCGAAGAAGACAGAGTCCCAAGTCGTATTCACCAACACACTGCACCAGAGTTTCAATAAACTCCATTTGAGCTTTTTCGAACCGCTTGTGTTGCTGCTTTGCAATTACTTGGAGTTGCTCCATTGAAACTAAAATCATGGATTGGTGTTTCTGCCAGCTATTGCATTGTGAGCGGTCCACCAGCGAGCATGGTATCCTTTAATAGACAAGCAAGTCGTTACAACTCTATCTAAGGGGTTATCACGATATTTTTCGCAGGGTTAAGCTGGGATCTTCGGGATGGATGAAGAAGTTCTGACCTAAAAGCGCTGCGTTGCGATTGACTCAAATTCTTACTGATCGGAACTATCTTTTGATCCGACGCATCCGTCCACCCGAGGTCATGTTCGGTTATTCAGAGCGGCTCTCCCAAGGGCAGCAGCCATCGCTATTATTTGACACGATCTGTTTCCGAATTGACCATGACCAGCCAAGTTGTTCCGACCCTTGCGCTGTATTACAGTTTAGCCATACAATCTTTTTTTAGAAGCGAGAACATCTTAGACAACATAAAAGACTTGGAGTCTTTGTTCCCCTAATTTGTTCAACCAAGCGCAATGAAATGATCGATTTGACAAAAAGCACCAATGTTTCGTCATAGAATAGTTGTTCGAGTGGAACGATTTTCTCTTCCTTTAGAGGACGACAAAAAAGACGGAGAAGAATCTACTTGAGCTTCGTCGAAAATCAGTCAAAAGTGAGCGATATACATTGTGTGGATGGAAGATTTTTTAGTATCTGACGGGATGACGGTGTATTAGGAGAGAACGATATGAATGCCGAACAGTTCTTTATCAACAAGTTACCGGGTTAGCTGCTGACGTTGGACCGGAAGTTATGACCAGAGCAAGTAAGCCACTCAACAGCACTAGCCATGTTTGGACCAAAAAAGCTTGTGCGTGGCCGCATGTTGCAGCTGCACTCATTATGTACACGTGCCGATAACGTGGGTGACAGGCGGCCTTCACTACCATTCGGGGAAATGCGACCACTCATATTTACGGGAGCCTTATGTGGTGCAGCACCCACAATTTCTGGTGTGGATTACCAGTTTCTTTTGTTACTCGACAGTATCTCAACTTTATCATGTATGTATTTTAAGTGTGCTAAAGTGAATTCTAATACAGTGTATATGAACAGCGTATTTTATATGCATTTTATGTGTAAATGTACAAAGAACCCTGGACATTCCAATGTGTTGATGCTACAAAGATAAGCGACTTCCTGGGGCCCCAAATGTACAGATCTACTGATTAGCTAGCCTTACCTGTGCGCCGTTAGTATGCCTCATGGAAAGTGTGGGTATCTGAATTGCCCTGGTTTTAGCGGTTTAGCCATCCCCACATGATCTAACAACTAGGGTCTATGGACTGGGAATGCCCTTGGCCTTAAAAGTTACTGAGGTAACGATTCCTCGGTGCAACCAAGATACACCTGTAAACCCGATGACTGGAGGCACTGCATCCGTTATGTGCCACCCAACAGAATTGCTCGACAAATGCACATCTGCTTGTCATGTCCTTTATCGCAGTCCTCACCAAGATGCAGCGGAGATGGACTCCATGGTTGTATAAATGAGGCTACTCCCGTTCTGGACAGAACAACAATCGTTCATTAATACAGGATACAACATACCAGGTAGTCAAAATATCCCACGTCATGATCAACTGTACACTTTGGATGGGAATAGGATGACTGACGTACTCAACAACCAGGTCAAATAATAGAGCCTCGGTCACACTGTGCACTATCGCGTGTTACTTAGACGTTTTTCGCACAAACGTTCATATTGTCTTTGAATTAGTGTGCTTGAACGTAAGAATTTGGTGCTTCTTGGCTTTTTTTACATTACCGAAATCGCTGTAAAATATGTGATGTATTCTATGACATCAGCCCTCAGTCTGCTTATTCGACTGCCTTACTTTGTTTGTCAACTGAGAATGAGGAACTTCGCCAGTATCAGTGTCAATTAAATTGCTTTGCACTCCATCCGGTGATGGGGCTTCGGAGCAGCAGGAATAAGTAACTGTTGATAGTGGTCACCAACGCTATCTCAGTAAGTGTGAAGAGCAAGCCCGATAGCTCATGATATCACTTGGATCACAAGGATTTAATGACCTCCTTAGCAGAGGTGGGCTAAAGGTAAGGTCGTCATACATCTGAATCGTGAGATGATCACGAATGCCTTCGTTTTCCGGGCGTCGATCATCATAGCTATTTGTGCGATTGTAAACACCACAAGTTCACCCTTATATTCAAGGTGTGCCCGACTCTCTGTAAACAAAACCTACTCACGAGTAACAGAAAGTCATCTACCAGAATAACACGAAACTTGTATCTTTATTCTGTCATTCTCCCGAGGGACCCCATCAATCGAGTTACTGGCTTGAGTTGACTCATTGTTTTCCTAACTACGAGACAATTTTGATTGTGATCGATCATCCCGTCAGATCCGACGATTATGTCGTGGGATACAGGATCAGATGCCTCGAGGCATCAGCATTCGTTACACTAAATACAGAGACAGTCGCTTTGGTCTAACGATGTGTTCTATGCAGTATTCTAAATACTCGTTATAATGCATAAATATAGGCTGAGACAAAGTGTGTCTACAGTCTGACTAGCAGGTACCATGGAAACACTAGAATAGGAAGAATATCGCGGAAACCGGTTCCAGTTACCCAGGTGATACTAGATCCGAACTGTTTGAAACCAAATTCTAGGGCAAGACAGGTGCGATGCGTGCGACAGCTATCTGATGGTAGTAAAAATTTGTAGTGCCCCGAAGAGGATCGGTGCAGCTTTCCATGTCTGAATTTACTGAAAACCACTATCATTTATTGTATGAATGATACAGTTGGCCTAGTCTCTCACAGATGGCATGACGAATCTCCTATCGAAATAGTTATCAATGTATTTTCTTTATAAAGGAAACTACTCACAAGGTTGCTGAAAACTCTTCGACGACCCATGACTGGTTTCGTCTTCTTGGTGCTCATCAGGTAGGCGCAGTCCCCGGGTTCCCGTCAACCTTATGATCTACTTGAACCCAAATTGGACTGTTTTCGAGAAATACACTAATTTGCAAAACCAAATTGATTTGCAAATTAGTGTATTCCTCGAGTTACCAATGTGTTTTGGGGCTGACATCACTCGTGTTCGCCAAGCCTAATTTTTTTAAAGGAAGATCGAGTTTCCCTTTGCTTAACCCCTTTGTTGCTTCAACTCCTTTTCACTTAGCGTCTTGCTTCCTTTGAGGAAAGAGAGTGTGCAACATGGCTCAGTAGTTTCGGCGAGTTTGTTTTGTCTTGTTGCACGTGATAAGATAATCCTACTTACGCAAAGCGATGGGGGTTCACGTTCTTGAAGATGTGAAACTTCAGGGGTGAGGGTACTTGCTTTAGTGCCGTGGTATCAGAGAGAGGAAGTTAAACGCCAATTCTGAAGACCAAACTATCGGTGGAGAACCATTGGACTCCGACAGCGAACCAAGTTATTGATGTGTTTGCTTGCAGTGAAATTCCACCTGCTAGACTGACGGTGTGATCAGTCAATTTGCTAACCAGCCAGCCATCGGAAATGGCGTAGCTTTTTGGTGCCAGATACCCTTAGAACTGTTTGCATGACCATGCATTTCTGAATTATACATGAGTATTTCAGTTATGTAGGCTCAGGTCCCTTTTGGAAGAAAACAGACTTGTCAGCTTTAACGTACGTGCACTTTACGGTAAAAACACTCACTTCTCAAAACACGACTGTTTTAGGAGATCCATTTCTCTATCAGCTGCGCTTAAATAGGCCACTTTCGAGAAATACACTAATTTGCAAATCAATTTGGTTCTCATGGGAAACTCAACTGAATCTCTCGTTTATGATGTCCTCCAACTGAATGTGCTACACACAAGCCACCTCATGATTCAGTTGGCACGATATTCGAGATATCGCAGTATATTTTCATAAAGGAAA
>NW_008751973.1:467326-469841 GCF_000715545.1 Opisthorchis viverrini | reverse complement strand
CAAGGTTGCTGAAAACTCTTCGACAGCCCACGACCGGTTTCGCCCTTCTTGGGGCTCATCAGGTAGGCGCAGTCTCCGAGTTCCCGTCAACCTTATGATCTATTTAATGGAACCTCGGAGACTGCGCCTACCTGATGAGCCCCAAGAAGGGCGAAACCGGTCGTGGGCTGTCGAAGAGTTTTCAGCAACCTAGTTAGTAGGTTAGGCCATTGTTTTTAATTCGCTGGAAAGGGCACTTTTACACAGTAGGATAACATCGATTCAAGACATTTTCCAACCACCCAACAATTTTCCGTAAGACGTTTTACCAATAAACATAAAACCGAAATTGTGCCAACAGAAAGAATCTTGCGTCATTCGTGACCGAAAATTTTGACACGATGATCCATAATCGCTGCCTGATAATTTGAGTCGTTTTGCGCAGACTATATACTCCTTATTGTAGTACGTATCTGGTGAGATGCAATGGCATCCATCCGGAAAGTGGCATAGTACAGAAAAGAGCTTCATATTGCGGTATAAGCTGTCTAACGTCTTACAACTTCTGCGCAAATTAAATACAATTATAGGAGTGAAAAAGCAAACATTTCATCTACTAGACTAACAGATTCGAGTAGGCAGTGGTGATTTAGATTCGTGTCCGCATTCGTATCCGTCCCTGTTTATTCATTCTGTCACATTTGTCGTCTCGTCCACATCAATTGTGTCAGTAGTTAATCTTCCCACTATGCTGTGCTTGTTTGTCGCGCTGTCTTGCTTTTAGAAAAAAGTCTTGACGCTGTTTATTTCCATCCGCATATAGCAGATCTCCAGCAGTTTTAGTTGCTTTTCTCTCCGAGCCAGTCAGTCGGTCCAGTAGTATGTTAGCGAATGAAGCCACGTCATTCGTTGGTTTGGAGTTTGTTGACAGTAAAGAAGGGTTTAATTAGCAGAGATGGTGTACGATTTCACCATGCATCATGTGAACCAGACAAGAGGTCGTCTGGTTCTCGCACCTCTGCGCTGCGGCCTGACCGATTTTCACATTGGTCTGTTTCTCAAATTTCTGGATAGAACTGGTGCATTAGTAGGCTCTTCAGTCAACCGTTACTAGTAAATCGGTGAGCTATCCTGTATGGTACAGAAACTTGTGGTTGCTCATCGGAAGTTTGGTTCTTGTATTTTTCACAGGACAGTTTGTTCGGGCACAGCAAACAAAGCTCTGGATAGGGCCATATATTCAGCCATTTTTAATAGATGCCATTTTCAACGCTGTGGTAAGAAAAACTGTGTCCTAAAATATCTGCTCCGTACAATTTGAACAATACACAGTTCGGTACTGAAGTGTAATTCAGTTGTAGTACTGCTTATTTTAATGCTATTGTGATACGCAAACAATACACAATTATCACCGTCAACAACGACAGCAGCGCCAGCCTCCCCTCATCTTCGTCGTTACTACGGTGGGGTGTAGACACTGGTACTTAAATATCGTAAAGCCATGTTAATCTTTTCAGAGTAAACGCTAAAGAGAAGAACGAAAAGGAAAAAGAGTTTAGGACCAGCCTACAACACGTCAACACAGTCACTCAGACAATCTGAATAGAACCGGTGACAAACACCACTGATATCGATTAGCAACTGTACTGCACAACGCCTCAGCCAAGCACAAAAGAGGTCACGTGGCCCCTATCCTGGATGGTAAAAAGTAATGGCAGCACCTAGACTTCCCATGCTTTGTACCTCTTTGCATCTTAAAAAAGTAACTTGTAGATAGGAAAAATTAAACGAGTACAAAAACACCCAACGCTCTCCTTTGCGCATTAATTTGGTTTTGACGTGAGACTTAAATGAATCCAGCTGAGTATCTCGTTTAGGATTATCTGTCGAATAGCTTTCAGTAATCTTGTGAGTAGTATGTTACGTACAAACTGTACAAAAACCGTTTAGCACACTTAATTAACTGCATTACCCTTTCGCTTAGGTTTCAGGGAAAAATTCAAGCTCCGAAAACCGTTGAGACAAAGCCAACCCCTATCGATGCGATTGGGTATGTCCGAATCCCTGTGTCAGCGCAAACCAATCTAGACCTGTGAACAGTTTACGGTTGAAAACCTGAGCTAAGGAGAACCTAAGTCCTCATCTGGATTTGTTGTTAATATCCCATTTTCGCATCACGGATTTCCTTCAGAATGATCGTTCGCCTGACTTTCACACCTAATTTAATGCTTGTTCACTTTCAGCAACCACCTCAGTCCAGCCCCTTATGGATCAAGGTCACGACAGGCACTGGCTACACTCATACCTGTGGGATCAGCTCACTCACTGTCCATTCGAAGCCTCACGGCCCATTTTTACTCGCACCTTGCTGGCGAGTTGCACGCTTTCACAACAGACCGATTGATTAAAGGTTAGCTCTTATCATTTATTTTTGAAGAGCATGGTCACAAACATAAAAAGTGAATGCAAGCGATGAATGCGAAAGAGGAACAGGAGAATATGGGAGAAAAGAGAGAAACGTCTCATTCGAAATCAT
>NW_008751973.1:462782-464339 GCF_000715545.1 Opisthorchis viverrini | reverse complement strand
TCGTCCTGTTGTGCTTGCCAGTTAAGCAAGTAAGCCAGTAACCTGGTTTTGATGCTGATAGCCGATCGACCAGGAAAATACTGCTCCAATCGCGTGAACAGCTCGGTTTGCGTGCCACAAGATGGATATAAATTTTTAGCCAGGCGTGAGAGCGATTTTGACTCTTGCTGGGACCACCGGGTACCGGAATACTTCACTCGGCCAAGCTTATCTGCATTATGCTGGGTGGGATGTGCGTGCCGGCGGTGTTGACTCCGGCCAATCTTCGTCGGAAAAAGGCGGGAACAATCAGCGCAGGCCAATTGGGCAACCGTGTTCGTACCAACACTTTCATTGTCGTGAACTCGATGATGGGCTACCAAGCCAGCTTTCGATTTGCAGCACTTGCCACATTCCTCACACGTGAACCCAACGAGTCTCTCCTGTGTACTGGTTGGAACTGGTGCGGAGGCGCCAGATGATTCGTAGTATACATTGTCGAAAGTGACCAGCACATTGGAACCAAACGGGGTGGTTGGCCCTGTCTGGAGTTGCTGAACTCTTAGCTCACCCAGACAGACATCCAGGCTACCCGGTCGGCATCACGAGGAGGTGGTTCAGCTCGTCGTGCCTACCACTGCCCTAACAATAAAACCGCTGCCCAAGGGCTTGCTTGCGATAGGCACGGCATGGGCAAGCTGCCTGAACTGCAGTTCCGGGCTTGTACTGTTTCGTGCAGGCTTGGACTGACCTCATTTACCTCGATAAAGTATGCTACAGACAGCAAGTGTGCTGCACTACCATGTCAGGTGGCTGCGCAGCCATTCGGACTGCACTTCCAAGACCTGGAATTTATGGCGATCAGCTGACTTAGTGGGCTTTGGAAAAATGAGTTTGGGCAATGCTGAAAACTATCGGGGCGGTGCCAGGTGCTCTGTATGCGTGCCGCTTCTGTGTTGTCAAAATAGCCAAGTTCACTTATGTCATGCATAACATTGTCTTTCTCGAGTCTTACGGTTCCAGGGTTACTTTTCTTGGCGGTGAAGGATACGTGGCTATCAGCCCACTGTGACAGATATTCAGCTGACGCACCCACTCATCATCGTCCCTCCTTAGAAGCATAACGAACACTTATACACAAGCGGAACTACATGGCTTTCATGGTTGCTAATACAGATGGCTGGAGTTCGAGCCTCACTGTGTCGTTGTGGTACCTAGCTGTGATACCAGCTCTAGTGGTACAGTGTTGTTAGACGAGATGCAGATAACTGACGTATTTGGGTATGTTTCAAATGCTGTACTTCACAAGCACAAGCCTCTTGGTTTGACAGTCACAAGAAGCCGTTACTAAGGATATATATATATGCATATATATATATCCTTACTAACGGCTTCTTGTGACTGTCAAACCAAGAGGCTTGTGCTTGTGAAGTACAGCATTTGAAACATACCCAAATACGTCAGTTATCTGCATCTCGTCTAACGACACTGTACCACTAGAGCTGGTATCACAGCTAGGTACCACAACGACACAGTGAGGCTCGAACTCCAGCCATCTGTATTAGCAACCATGAAAGC
>NW_008751973.1:451542-462686 GCF_000715545.1 Opisthorchis viverrini | reverse complement strand
TATTCATTCTAGCTGTGAAGGGTCTGGTTGATTTTTTCTCAGAAGTGGGTTATCGTGAGTGATTTTGGAACGCACGAAGTTGCTCCCCGACTGATCTTATCCATCCTTCATACATCTTATGTGGCCAGAGCAAGAGTAATTTACGGTAGAGATAGTATTGAATTGTGCCGACCTGAAATGCTTTATAAGACACCGGCGAAAAATAGTTCCAGGTGAGAACGCTATCAGTGAAACTAGATCACTGGACTGGAAATTGTTCTCAACAAGTATGCAACATGCCTCAAAAGTGTGTTCGTTCGTTTTCGCTAGGTTTATTCCAAAAGTGCTTCCTCTGCTATAGGTTTTCTATTTCTACAATGGCCACATGCAATTAATGTCACAAGTGGATAATACGACGTGATAGCTTTCGTGTCGCAAACTCTGCACAGACTCTACTTGAGGGCTCAGTACTCTCAGCCATCACATTCAGCTGTGGTAACCAGTAAGACGGAGATTCTTGCTTTTGGCGGACCAACGAAGATACTGCGATACAGTACATATATCGTTAGTTCGGTGAGCGTAGATCAGGCCACACTGATAGGTTTACTTTTCGTCCATAATCGACCTAGCAACAGTTGCTTACGATAAACATTTGTATGGCCCAACCGAATAAGTGCTCCTTTGAAAAAATGTCGGGTTGACTTGCGCGTGTTGTTACCTTTGGCAATATCACTTTCTCTTGATGCCTGCCAGGTCTGACGACGTAGGCTGTCTCATGTCTAAAGACGGTCCAAGTAGAGATCACCGGAGTGGTTTGTTGTACTAAGCCACATCACCCAAGTACACACAAATTCGGATACCGCCTGAAATGAGGAATGTAAAAACGGAGACTTCGTTGTCAGAAAACCTTTCTGACATTCATAGTTGATCGGAATGGTCCTTCATATTTGGGAATGCAGACGTGTGTCAAAATGTCACCAGCGTGCAGTATTTTACTTGCTGAGGGATGGATCTGAAGCACATCAACAACCACGTTGTTGAAGATTTAGGTGTGCGTTAGTGACGTCACACATCGGCCACCGCTAATCGGATTGTAACCACTCAGAATCAAATAATTTTGATTAACGAGGAAGCGATATGGAACAGAAACCAGCTGATCCCCAAAAACCTTTAAAAAATTTCATCAGGACTCGAGGTTTTAAAAGTGAAAATTGATTTCGGACCTCGCTCTGTTTGACAGAAACGACTTCTTTTTAGGGGACTTCGTAGCTCTACTTTTAAGATGACTTAGTCCAAAACGTTACAAATTACTGAAGATAGCTAACCTTCGTGCTTGGTGGAGACGTACAAAACTCTGGCCTTTCTGATTATTAATTCTGGAGTTTCAACACCGTTCTCGATACTGCGCCTTTAGCTAGTCTCATCTTGGTCGTCACGACTATTTAGTGCGAACCTTTTACCATGGTGAACTACTTTCCATGCCCTCACAATTTCATCGAACACTATATTGTCTGCGTCTGGTTTTCTTGTGCAGATGTTCTGTTTTTTTCACCACTGTATGTCTGTTTTCAGTTTGTTCCATCAGTGGAATATCCTGGTCCTTCTACCGTACGCATCTGACAGTCAAAAGGCCCATTTCTCGAAAACCTAGAGGTGAATTCGGCGTGGTTGTGAATCTGTGTAGAATAGAAATTATGAGATTTCACGCTTTCAACCAGCAAGCACAATCGTGTTTGTCGAACCCACTAAGGTGGTGTGTGGAGGACATCTCGTAAGCAAACTAAGTGGTTACATGGAGGACACAGTTGTACTTAACTGGGATAAAAATGATCCTCAATGAGCACAGTAGCCCACACGACTCATGATATCGGTGCAGTAGTGCATTCGCCTGCCTTGATACAGATTGTTTATTGAAGCTTGCTCACATATGTAGATGCTTAGGACACTGGTGAATTGTTGGAAATCACCCTGTTCCAACCACAGTTCATTTGTATGATCTACCAATAACTGCGAATCTGTTCACTCATCCGCCACGGGAACTTCCTCTCTATAGTGTATGAACCGTGGTTATTTGGTCACAAACTGTGTTAACTTCGTTTGTGTATGTTGGTACCGCCCCGGTTCTTCCAACTAGCTAACCAGTCAACGGTTCCGTATGAAACTTCACAGAGGCATGTGAACCGGTCGGTCAGTGTCCAGCCTAGTTACCTTTGCTGCATGTACCGAGACAGTAGAACGGGTCGGATCTGACGGTCTGTTGATATTCTTTTACACCGGCGATGCGAACAAACTAACGTCCGTTCAAGTACACCACCGTGGACGATATCTGGGGTAGTGTGCCAGTTCACCTGCTGTCGGAATCCGGTTCATTAGATAACAGTTCAGAACTGGTCTGATAAATTTTCTGAAACGAATGAAAATACCAGACCCGCAACAAATCTGGTCGACTAATCAAAAATTGGACATAAAGGGGTGAGTGCGTTTGTGCAGATGTCACACTGTGTGTTAAGGTTTTCAAAGTTTTTCAAAGCAGAATACTTACATAAAGGGAACTATTCACAAGGTTTCTGGAAACTCTTCGACAGCTCACGACCGCTTTCGACCTACTTGCGGCTCATCAGGTAGGCGCAATCCTCGAGTTTCGTCAACCTTATTTTCTGCTTGAACCCGATTTGGACTGATGTCGACAAATACATTCAGTTGAAGAATATCATAAACGAGAGATTCAGTCTCCCGTGGAAACCAGATTGATTTGCAAATGAGTGTATTTGCAGAATACTTACCTGTGAAACGAACATCTGCATACTAATACCTACTCGACAACACCTGTACACGGTCAACTTACTGTGGTCTAGGTTGTTGGGACGGATGAGCTGGTTGGCCTGAACTTGAGAATCATGAATATATCATCCTACAAGGGCCGAGTGGTTGTGGAACCCCGACTGCTTGAGAGAACGATAACACGAAATCATTGACTAACTGATGTGTTTCTTTGCTCAGCAAAAACCTGTGATCTTGGAATGCAGCGTTTAAAATATTGGACCACATGGTGGAATATACACGAAGTATAGAGAGGGGATTAGAGTGGATAAGAGACTATATTCAGACGAAATTGGTGCTTCAAAATTGGATACCATAATCAATTACCCTCGTGTCAGGATTGTAGAACGAAACAGACGCTGGCTACGCCATTTTGCTACTCAAATGAATCTAGAACGTGATCGGCTCAAAAAGAGTTTGCGGCTGCCGATAGGTACATCCCTTTTGGACTGAAAAACGTCATTTTTATTGAGTCGAATGTGAAGATTTAAAGGAATAAATTATATTTTGCTTGTTATACCTGTCATTATTATTCCTGCGAAGTAGGAGCAGACACATTAGTTTCACTTCCTTGAGAGCATAGTGTAGCGAAGAGGGCGAAATCACAGGCTGATGTGCCAAGACGAACCTGATGAACTGATAATCTGCGACCCAACTATCATTTGTCTAAGAATAACTGGGAAACTAATCAATCCCGACTAGATCGAAGGAGTTGTTCTGCTACGTTGCAGTACAGACTAAAAAACACCGGTTTGTTGATCGTGTACTATGAGGGATGCTTTCGTAATTTTTCGTTATTCTAGCCTTGGAGTCACTAATTGGCTGTAGTCACTTGGTGGTTCCAATCCGGAACGGCCCGTGACACGAAAAATCTAAGAAAATTAGGCACACTGCTGATTGAATACCAGTACATCAGGCTGGTGTTAACGGGAAACTCATCTCAAATCCAGCTGAATCCTTAGTTCTTGACATCGCTCAACTGAATATGCTTCACAAAAGCGGTCCCAGGTTACACTTGGGACGATATTCAAGTATGAAGTAGGAGTGATGGGAATTCGAGGGCTAGGCTCACTCCGTCCAAGAGGAACGAAACCCGAAGTGATGTGTTCTGAATTCTCATCGACCTTACAAGTAGTTTCAATGTAGGGGAAGTCAGTTTGATGAAGGATGTACGGTGGTTCGCAAGTTGACAGTTTCTGAAAAGAACTTTGTATTTTTTTGTCATGTAAAAGAAACTCCACAGAGCTCACTCCACTTTGTATCAACCCTGATTGGCTGTTCCCTTCAAATATGTAATCCTTTACCATTCATAACAAGCTTAGCTTCCGTAGTGGCAAATCACTCGAATCCCTTGCAAATCACGCAACCAACGGTCAACCATAGATGGTAGTTTAGTAACGCGGCAGTTACTTACTGTTGGTATTATTCGTGCTTTGCTGACTCAGACAATGCATGTCTTGTAATGTTAATTTGACGGCTCTTTTCGCTCCACTGCACGCCACGTAGGCAGAAGGACTAGGGCGTTGCCAAAATACTTGTCTAAACACATCCACCTGGTCTGCACAATGTGAAGTAAAGAAGGTGAGCAGTTCAGTTTAGCTACCTCTAGTGGGTAGCGCACATGAGTAGATGTTGGCAAAGTCTGGATGGTCGTTTATCATGTCAGCTAGTGGTTACACTAAATAAAAATTACCGAGCTGCCCTAAACAACTGAGCCGGTAGCGGCTGACATCCACAAACCCGATCTGTTTGTCCAAAAGAACTTTCAGTCTGGTCTGCTGAACTTGCTTTGTTTCGCGAAAAAATCCAACCAAACCCAGCCATCTAAGCCGAACAACTCACACGCTCAAAGGTCGGCACATGATATGACTAAAGCAGTATCTCACCCTGATCTAAGTACCCAGGATTGTTCATATGATCTATTGCCTTTTCTGCCAGGTTGACCGTTATACCTGTGCTTTGTTTTACGCTCTCACTGGTTTATCATTTTATGGATGACCAACGTCCGCATCGGATTTGCTGGTGGTCAAACCACCGGAATCTTGCGCATGATGGAAGAGACGCAGACGGTTTGCGCTGAGCAGAATGCTGTGCCGCACGCGGGCCTCCGGCGTTTACATGAATCCGAGAGAATAATATCGGGTGGATTCCAGGTGAATCAATCAAAACCGAATTTGTTTTCGCTAAGAGAATTATATTTGAAAATGTTACTGCGAAGCGCATCAAATTCACACGTCATAACACACAAATCGAAACAGCTTACGACGGATTCGGCAGCTTCACACGACTCTTCTTAGCTTCATCTGAACTTTTGAATGGACATTGTAATTATGGTTTTACACTGCGCCCTGTTGACATCTTTTTCGCCAAACNGGATTCGGCAGCTTCACACGACTCTTCTTAGCTTCATCTGAACTTTTGAATGGACATTGTAATTATGGTTTTACACGACGCCCTGTTGACATCTTTTTCGCCAAACTGAACTTACCAACCGTAATCCTGGTCGGTTCGATCATCTTTACCAGTAAAGTCATTCCAACCTCATCGTCCTTGAGATCGGTTTTACTTTTTCACCTTGAAGATAATCTTAACCTACAAGTATCGGTTGATCCAGACAACCTGACTACTCGTAGAGCATCAGCTTGCTCCATCAGGGTGGCCATTTAAACTTAATACATACCCAATAAGTATAAATCAAATTCTGGCACAGTTGCTTAACGAAAGAAAAAATCTCCTTAAATTTGTAAGTGCCATGAATTCCGCGGCCACCTGGTGTTGCAAACGAATGTGGGCTTTGGATGTGAATATGAAGCGTTTGAATCCTGTTACATCCACCTGACGAGTACCATTAAGACCCAACTACTAATGGATTGCTGTTGCGGAAATGACAACGTATGTGATATTGTAATTTGATTGTCGACGAGGATGAGGAACTCCTGACAGGGAAGGCTGTTTGGATCATGTTGCTTGCAAACGCTTGCAGTTGCCAGGGTGGCTCTCCTTTTTGGCAGCAACATAGGGAATCCCGACGGTCCGCTGCATTTCGTAACCGCATAGAGAGGTCACTGATAACAATCGATCGCTCGTCTGGCGGGATTGGATGGACCTGACTACTCATGCTTGTCCGCGCACCCTCACCACACAATCCACCCTCTGCTTGTCGAAGCTGAGTTGGTCTGTCTATCCAACGACTTGAGAGGAGAGAATACAAAATGTACCACAGGTCGTCTGACTCGGTTAACCGGGTACCGTCGTGCACGAGGTACAGGTGGGCAGAGTTCATGATCTATACTTCTCCGTCACGCTAGCAAACCCGAGGGGAGAGTGGCTTCTGTGTAATCATGTGTGCGTCAAACACGGTAGAGTACGTGAAAACATTCGTGGAAAAATGTGACGCGTGCTTTAGATGATCGAAACACTGAGCGAAGTGTTAATGTTTTGTAGCGGTACTCACGTACACAGCTGCATACCCTTGCATGGGAGCCACTGATTCTGAACTCCCCTGGGAAATGTGGGTGTACGGTAGACAAGAATTCAATCATCCTGTCGTGGGAAGCATACACGTTAAAGTTGAAAATAACTAGACATCACACAGATATATTTTTTGAGAAGTGCATTTCATTCACTACCCTGTCTAGATAAATATATCTAATAAGATTGGCTGAACACTTCTGCTTCGCACACAGAGCATGCAAATTCGCTAGAGAAAAAAGCGGTGCTTGACACAATCAGTCTTTTTGTTGATTTGATGCTCCCTGAAAATAAGCACCACACAAGTTGTGCTTGAACAACTGAACAGTCGGAGAATAGTCACAATTGGGGTATTCTTATTAATCCCAGTCTACACGTCTAGATAGCAGGAAATTCTACAAAACTTATGGAAAAAAGTGCGCCCAGCTTTGATAAACTGGGTGGCCAGAAAATTGCATGACGAGGTGTGTCAGTCAAAAAAGCCAGAAAATTGGAGGAACAGCCCACTAGTAATAACAAAGGTGATCCTAACTGTTTAGTATTGCTTTTCATAGTTTTTACCAAATCGCGCTGCAATTTATCGCTATCCAGTCTTCCAGATGTTTGTCCACGAAGTCAGGTGCAATGTTTACACCCGACCTTGTGTCACTTAGATGGAGACTCGTTGAACAGTTCCAAAAGTTTCCAGTTAGATCTGAATCTTTAAAGTGTTGGAGCGTACGAGATCGATTTATACTAGAACGATGAGCACAACTCACTACACGAAAGGACAATATGGGACAATTAGGATAACCCAGTGTGTTTCGGGGACGAAAATAAATACGTTCTTGAAAAACAAATGGCTTTTCAAGTAGAAAAAATCTCAGGCGGGATTTAGCGAACACGTCTCACAATACTGGTTGCAACTGGGGCGGGAATTTCGGAACTATAATATTCTGGTTCTTTTCGTTGATAATTGAACATACCTATCAACCGACAACAATCGATTATTTTTCATTATTATTTTCAAAAAGATAAGAGGTTCACCAATTTGGCACATGACAGCACTGGATAACATAAGGAACATACGTTGTAGCTACACTGCCGCGAAACTAAGCGTTCATGTATCTAGCCAGCAATTGTATTCATTGCTGCATCTAGCACACGGCTAAAGTACGAGATAAATATAAAAAATAAAGGAATACACTTCATAATTTGTAGTATGGAATATCAATAGGTGGAAACAGATATTTTTTTCGACGACATCTACCAAGCAAACAAATATATAATGGTATAACTGTATGCAGTTTGTATAGTAAGTACTATATATAGACTTTATATAGTAGATAGTATGGTACATTTTTTCACCAATCTCAACCAAAACCTGCGAGATTTTCACACTTAAACTACAACAAAACTAATCGAATTCTGACCACTGCACAAAAGGAAGTAGGCGTATGTCCCGCTAAAATTGAATACAAGTGTTTGTTTGAAAAACTAGACGAAAGTGCACAAAATGCACAAAAACACTTTAAAAAACGATGTGGCTTTCCACGTCGAATGGAGGATACAAAAGCTGACTGTTTTAAAGGGCCTACGTTCCACCTCACTTTATTCGGTCTACCTGACACCACCAAGGACTGTTGCGCGGTTTGATTCACGCACTGTGAACTTCTTTGCAGTTTGGTTACACGATGTCTGTACGACCCTGTGCTAAGACCGTGATCTTGTGGCAAGGAATTTGTTAACTAGCCTAAGCGCACGATCTAGGTCTCCTATGTGACAGGTTACGTGTGGTCCAATTCAACGACGGACTCTCAGTAATAATTACGGTGAAACATAATCCTACTAACTTCACCTGCGTTTGTTCAGTAGTCGCAAATGGGCAGCAAACAATATGTTGAATTAGACATGAACAGACAGTATAGACAGGTAGATCGTGGTTCCATAAGAATTTAACAGTAAATAATGAGCAGAATTAAGGGAAAGCTTACAGTTAGATTGAACCTTGGGCACTTAGCAACACAGGATGTCACAGAATGGTCAGTGTGCTATTGGACAAATTAAACGGGAAAAATGTTATGCAGTTGAAAGTGGGACAAAATGTTCAACAACAAACCCAGAAATGAATGTGAATGAACCGAGTCATGAAAACAGTTATTATAGAATCGACTTGTATAAAATAGAATAGTTCAGTCTTGAAAATTGAGCAGTCGCCGGAAGGGTTTTCAATTAGTCTGAGAAATAGGGAAACATAAATACTTACGTCACGTAATTAACAATGCCGTTATCCGCGGTAAACGATTGTACCAGGGTCTCCATCTGTGTGCTTGTATTGATACTCCATGAGTTACGAATCCGGTAACCATCGTTTTGGGAATGGGTCTGTGATTAGTATGCATTGGGCTAACATGACAGTGGGTGACCAAAGCCCACAATCCTGTTAATAATCAGGGGACGGATCAACCAGTTAGAATCACTACTAATAACTCACTGTTGAAATATGATCATGAAGATATTTCGATTGACAGTTGTGTTTTCACTACGACCATTTGAAAATTCAGAAGTTCGACTAAAGTGCATATGCGACTTTTATCTCTGCTTACGCTTGCCTCAGACGATCTACCGGCCCATATACGGTACATTTTGTCTTGAAGGCTCCCAGTTCTTATCCATAGAGTACATGCAAATTATGATCTGTACTGTGTGAGTAGCATTTTCCCTTCACAAAAGTTCCACAATTACGGACCACGGATGGTTTTTAGACAAAACCACTTCGGATTCCGCTGTTGTAGTCCGCTTCCGTTGTCGTTTTTTTAGGCAATCATCATTTGGGATAATATTCGACCTTTTCAAAACGCCACAATGCAGCTTGTGTACAGCTAACTAAACAGTAAGTACCAGTGTTCAAACCAGGAGGTATTTTCACTGTTTCGCCACTGTAAACTGTTTGTTTAGTTTGCCGTCTGTATTCATTGCAATCCTCTTCTTCTTTATCACTTTTGCACCGTGTTATGTTATCTACTTTTCTACTACATTTTGCTGCATTATGTTGTACTACACTGTACTAGACTATATTATTTACTGCGTGGAGGGAACACACATTCAGTTGAAGAAGGACTCCGTAAACGAGGGATTCAGCTGGGATTCAACTATATCTCTGTGAAATCCAGAATGGTACATGAATGGGTGGAATTTTTGTATATTATTTACTTTTCTTTTGGATAAATTTGATTTTATTGACCTATGGTCTATGTATACATAGATACACTTGTAAATGACCCGCTGAAGGTAAGGTTAGGACACATTGTCGTTATACGATGGTTTCGTCCCACACTGCTGTTATATAAGGATATATTTTCTCCGTGAACCATTTTTAGCTTAAGTAGATGCTAAACAAACGAGGTGTTTTAATCAGCTTAGTCAAGACGGGTTGGCGAACATCATACAGGTTCATCATGTTGATCGAGTATTTCTTAATCACCAACATGAAAGCCTGTCGACTGTCTGGCTCCGGTGTGCACAGACGTAAAAGCTGTTCAGCAAATCTAGACGCGAACTAATCTGTCATATCAATGCACGAAGTGACTGATGGTTCTCTCCAACGAGAAAATACTCCACAGAGAAAACACGCCATATCCGCCGATGAAGGGTACCGTTTCCCGGTCTATTAGTGAATCTCAATAATACACTGTAATCGTTTTGTGATTCTTTTGGGCTTTCTGTAAATAACTTACGACTTTGCAGTAATACTGTGATCCGACGTTGCACATTCAATAAAAAACCCTCATCAGTTACCGAAGGTATTCGAGGTGACTTTGACTAAGATTGATGTTTGTGGTACTTTTTGTTTTAGTCAGACCCGATGCCAAGCAAATTAAATTTTGTATATTTTACACTCATTTGCAAATTAATTTGGTTCTCACGAATGACTCAACTGAATCTCAAGTTTATGATATTCTACAACTGAATGTGCTGCACGCAGGCCGCCTCATAATTCAGTGGGCACGATATTCGAGACGACAAAGGAAACTACTCACAAGGTGGCTGAAAACTCTTCGACAGCCCACGACCGGTTTCGCCCTTCTTGGGGCTCATCAGGTAGGCGCAGTCCCCGAGTTTATGTCAAGTAGATCATGAAGTTGACGGAACCTCGGGGACTGCGCCTACCTGATGAGCCCCAAGAAGGGCGAAACCGGTCGTGGGCTGTCGAAGAGTTTTCAGCCACCTTGTGAGTAGTTTCCTTTGTATATTTCAGTTTAACGTCTACGGAAATCACTACTTCAAACATTTTCTACTCAACAATATTTATCGAAGCGTTGAGCAATGTTACGAAGCATTATCGTGAACGAACCATCGCTGTTCATAGCACTCGCACATTCCACTATCTGGGGCATTGTCTCATGACTAGATAGACCTACAGATCAGGTGAAGTCTTATGATGTGAAGTAGTCAAAATGCTAGGCGCTGCTACTTGTTTGCCGACACACAGCAAAGCGACTAATGAAAGACCGTGTAACTGAGCTTTGACACATATAGAATGACCTGCACGACTGACAAAATGACAGGAGGTGTTAAGGCAAGTTATTCCCGATTTGAAGGTAACCGGAAAACCAAGGGTCTTGGTGCTCCTGTAGCTACCCTTTCGCCACATACATGATTGTACAGGTCATCGCCACTCGCTGGACCATGAGAACTATTTTTTTTCTTGCACTCAAATCAATCCACACAACCGCGACCCATTTGACTACACAGCTCACAGTCAGGCCCTCGTTCCCAAGACTCGTCCTGCCGCCACTACACATACAATTTACGGCCCACAAAGGTGACTCAGCTGACATCGACGGTCTACCCGCCGATAAGGTAACAGCAAGCCTTGTGCTGACACCCACGCA
>NW_008751973.1:393415-450223 GCF_000715545.1 Opisthorchis viverrini | reverse complement strand
CCACGACTTACTCCGAGAATTCCCAGACCTCTTAAGACCAAACTTTCATCAAGCGGAACCGACACACTCTGTAGTCCATCACATTGACACACGAGGAACTCCCGTTTACTCACGCCCGAGGCGACTTCATCCGGAAAGACTATAAATCGCCAAAGAAGAATTCCAGCACATGNGTATAACTAGCTCTCGGGACCTCTTAGAGCATTAACACTCCTCAGAGATTCAGCTTTTCTCAAAAATTGGTTTCAGCAGATGGTCTTCTTTTTGCTGAGTTCACACTTGAGTAGCACGAATTCATTCAGGATGGAAACAGATTTGGGGATCGGTTAATTTGATCACTTGCTGGATCCAGTCTAGTTTTAAAAGTGCAGCTAACCACCTCATGGTAAGAACCAATTCGATCATGATGTTAGTCACTCCTAGTACGGACAGCTTGATAGTTTGTAGCCTGGTTGTTGTCCATTGTGTGTAACATTCGAGTCAATTGCTCATTCGTACAAGACTAACTCGAATGTGTCTTGTTCCGAATTGTCAAAATAAACAATGATGCTATTGCCAAGCGATTCAGGAAACCAGTGAACGTCATAAACAAGATGAAAACACAGCTTTTTCGTCGTTTTTCCTTCACTTTGTGGACTGCCGTGAATAGCAATACTCACTTTTGTTTCGGCGTGTTCTGATTCCGGAAAGGCCTGTCCAATAGACACATGGATGTCCGTCGGAGAATACATTCTAAATATCCAAGTGCCTGGTTTATTTCGGAACCGCACAATGCGTGGAACTCCAGTGGGAATGGATGAGGACCCCATATGTCCACCATTTTAGGCATTTCACAAATTTATTGCTGGGAGAGAACAATAAAACAATCATGTGCTCTCAATTCAAGCCTGCACTCTAAATTCTGTTCGTCCTTTTCCAGAATAACTGAAGTAAGCGGTCTTTTGAATTTTGATTAGTTCCAAGCAGCAAATCGAATTTATTACCATATTTGCACCAAGGTTGTATCCGGATCGCATGCAAGTGAAATATGGCTTGCTATTCACCCATTTCAATTTGCAAGTGACGAAAAGAACCCTTGATTGAGGTCAAGCTGACATGAAACAGGATAGAAAACAATCACAACGATCACTTCATGGTATGGAAGACAACCCAGTTTAGCCTATGTGTGCAGACTTGGCGGCTTTGTGGAGAGGAACGTGGCTTTGGTTTGTCATGGTTACCTTGAATGATTTTCACCTCAATCAACACAACACAGTTCGCAACACACAAATCGTCCAACCCCTACTATGTCGACAGCCCAATGCAATAAAAAATGATGTTTTTTTCGTTTTTTTTATTAGAACACAGTGAATAAACCGATTTGTTCAATTAGACTTGGTTGCCGAATACCGTTGATGGGTTTTACTGAGCAAGACAATAAAGAAGCCAAGTTGACGGTAGAAGCTTCATGATGTTTAGAACTCGGTTTTTGAGGGATGTGCCATGACCTAGTTTATGATCGAGACCACATTTGCATATTACCACGTATACCCGTCTAAGCATCTTGTTGCACCGGGTTTTTCAAAGAACAGATCGATTCCTCTGCAAGACTTGTAATTTCTTGGGATATAACAACTTGACTGTGCACCTATTTTCCTTCTCCAATAAATGAATTCAATGATAATAGAGTGGGTTTGTTGCTGGATTTCAGAAAAATCTGCTTTATTCCGGAGTAGGGCAGAAAATTTTAGTATTATCGTTAAAGTTTCCCTCCTTCGCGAGTATATCTCTGAGCACCTATGAAAGTGAATGGCCAATAATACATACATGCATTCATCGATCGTCACTCATAAGCCATCCAAACGGCAATAAAATTCAATTCTTTACCTGATGACCGCACTGTAACCAAGTCAATTTCACCTAATCCCAGTCTCCTCAAAACCTCGGTTCTTTAGTAAAATAAAATGGCATTCATTTCTGACCTGCAGAAAACGTTGAACAACTTCTCGCGCTATTGAAATATTGAAAGTAGTGGCACAAGTTATGTTGCACATAGTGTACAGCTTAGAACCCGGCACTGCTGGCCTCGTCAAATTCCCAGTAAGGTTTAAAGTGACGTCATTTTTTGACGCCCAATCAGTCTTTGAACACTTCTGTCACTCACAAGAGGAAAAATCCCGTTTTCAGTCCACGCTAAATAACGACGTCTTCGACCGCATCCGGAATTTCCGTGTAATCGACCGCCCTTTCGCGTCTGCTGTCACGTACATGATTTTGCGTTGCGTCAACTGCGCTGCACAAAACAACCCGTCCCAAAACCGACGACCATCGACCAGTTTTTGAACCAATAATTGGACACCTTTGTTTTCTATTGTCGGTCCGGGAGCGACCATCAGCAAGGCGTTCCGGTTTGAAATGCCAATCCCCGCCTTTAGTCTGTCTTCCTGTAACCGCACATTTGCATTACTGACACTTGGGCGACTGAGAACGTTAACCAACTTTTACCCACCCAATCGCCTGCTACTTTCTTGTACCATTTGTCATAATGAATGTCATTCAAGTCCAGTTGCAGAACTATACATTGTTCCTGAGCTTCCTGATTAAGTTTCTTAACAAGACAATCCATTTTCAATCGAGATTGTTTGCCATGCAAATTGTTGGATTAATGCTGGAGATTTTCGGTAATTGTTACCGTTGAATTAAAAAACAAGGAACTGACCAAGCTACTCTGCCTATTCGCATTTTGCCTTTCCAATTTCTGAACTACTTTATAACTCTATACTTTGTTTTCCGCCTTTCGGACAGTAGCGCATACTCTTTTCCGGTACATTTGTAAGTATGAATGACTCGTTTGATGGATGTCATTTATGTGACACGACAAAACCCCGCATCATACATCCGAAGACAAACGTTCGAAATAGATTGGACAACCACCCTTGAGATGCCACCGGTTGATACCATGCGCAGGCGACCCTGTTTCACTTTGTGCTCTGGATCCCTTCTGTAGAGGGGCATTTCGGATTTGGAATGGGGATCAATAAAACCGGGATAACTGTTAAAGTGTAGAGTACATAAATTTTTGCAGTGTGCCTTCTATCTGCTTTTACTGCGGAAAAGGGATGTGTAACTCACGCACACAAGTCAGACGCAGGCGATGAAGCAATCGTTTTGTTCCTAAACGATAAACTCAACCTCCATGAAGTACAGCTGTGCTCTGAACACGTAAATAGTTGTTCTAGCGTCTGAGCGACTGGCTTCAAGCTGATAAAGACGGAAACTATTTGCTGGCAAAACTTTGGCCTCGGCTGCGGAGTACAGTGTCGTTCATCGTTGAAACCGTCCGAAAGAAGTATGAACTTGCCAATAAAGCGAAGATAAAAGAATTTAGAATGACGACAAAAGTGAGCTAACATTAATGGTTTTGATTAATTCCCAAGGGAACATCTCTGCTTCTGAAAGTGTAGAGAGGTAGTGTTGGGTTGAATGTGCAGATATGGAAAAAGGCGATTAGCTTCAGCATATAACAGAGCACTCAGTGTAAATCAGAGAGGATACTAAGCTTGGCCCTTCGAACCAAAAGGAAAGTGATTTGTGTTTCGAACTCCGAAACACACACATGAAGGCAAGAAAAGAACACCGGTTCAACTCGAGTCAGCCCACCGAATAGTTGAAGCATATCATAAACGATAGACTTGGTGGAGATTTAGTAGTCTCCTCCACTCTTTCACTAATTGTATATAATTCGGGTTCAACTAGAACACAATGTTAACGGAAACCCTAGGATTATGCCTGGCCCAAAGAACAACGAAAGAGGTAGTCGAATGTCGAAGAGATTTCGGCAACATTGTGAGTAATATGCTCCGGCCAAAGAGAAGGGCAACTAGGTTTCCAGAAAAATGAGATCGATCAGTTCACATTCTGGATAGCAAATCTATTCATACTAGTGGTGTTGTGATAATAAGTATTTCTGCAGCCAATAAGACAGATGTACTGCATTTTAATGTCCAATCTTGAAGTGACACTGCAAAAATAGCGCGGTGAATTTCCCCACAAAATAAGTCTCAGTGACAGTAACCGTAACCAAAACTGCATTGTGACGATACGAATGAAGTTATAAATAAAACAACAGATGTGCAACACTTTATCAGTACGATCCCTTTGTCGTACTGCGATTTACAACTTCACACAAAAGTCGAGCTGATATTCGGATTACGAGTGCAAATCATGAGTACTAGTGGAAGGTGGTCCAAACTAATAAAACATCCGTTCTACTTTGGCAGTCAATTTCGAAGGAATCAATCTCACTTTACACTGCTGATGAAAACTGAAAAGAAACACGTTCCAGGTGACGTCAGCCCACTTATCTGTCTAAGATGTTTGCGCGCAACACTAACGCACAGCACAACGGTGAGTGAGTTTACATACTGTCTTAAGGGCAGTCCATGCAGTCTTCAGTTGATGAGCCTCGACTGTGGCGGAACAAGTCTTGCTAGGGCTGGTGACAATGAGTGAGGGTTCGGACTACCTTTCTACCATCATCAACAAAAAATTCCGTGATTGCTGTCATCTCAGTAGCACATTGCTATGTGATTGACGTCATCGTATATATGTTTAGTCATGGAGTTAAAACCGACTCATTTTGTATAATGTTTTTTCATCATCTCATCGGCCAAGCCCTACGTCAGCAAAGGTATTATCCTACCCAGCTTCAATTGCGGTGCCATCTTTTTCAGTCATAGCTTGTGATCGACTGTTTCACGTTAATGGTCGGAACATGCAGCAAGTTAGGCGTGTCCATGGTACGTTGAAAAGTGTACCAGAACATACAATAGTTACATATTGGTCGCCAACTCACCCTGAGTTGGCCAGCGCACTGATTCATCATTTCGCCTGGGGCAATGAAACCCTGTTCAGTTCTATCCAGCTGAAACCTTCAAGCTATATTGGTGAAATTAGACTGCCATTATCAGATTAGTAAAAATATGTATCTTGTGATGAAATCCATAAATAGCGCATCACGTGTAGACAAACACTCAGCGAAACCAGACTTGGAAGGGTGAAAAAAGTCTCCAGCTAAGACGCATCACGTCACATTTGTATGTTATCATTATCCAGCATCATGATCATTGTCATCGTCGTACTTATCATCCTCCCTCTCCTCTTTCTCCCCATCATCATTATCATCAGTATCCTCGCCAGCATCGGCATCCTTGCCATCAATGGCAACGCCACCAGTCATGACAACAAAAAAACAGTACCTAGAAGCCATAGAAAACTAAACTATTCTCCCAATAAACCTGTCAATTCTGCCTAGCTTAGCTCAGCTTAGTTTTATTTGGGATTTGCACCAAAAATGATTTGGACAGTATAGTTTTCACCAGTTCGCTTGAAAGCTCTGTGAAGCTCGACTCGAAAGCCTTAAAACTAATGACATGGATAAGCATCAGTGGTAAAGCACAACTCAGTTTGGAATGAAAATATCGGTGCGTACCCGATTGACAGTCCACTCCAGGGGGCTGCTTCGGAAAGTGTTTGCTACCCCCCTCCAGGGAATCAAAAAAGTCAAATGGGGAGATTCTGGGGGAACATTTACTCTGAAAAACCCAAACAGTGTTTTCTTGTGAGGTTCTACTCTTTCGCGCCGTGCTTCGTCTTAGGACATCAGAAAGTTCCGAGTAGTTTACAGATGTATTCGGTGGCAATTAGTTCACCAGTTGGGTCGAATGGGAACAAAACACCATGTTAAGCTTATTGAGAACTAAATCGAGGCCAACAACCACGGTAACCGCGGTTTGACACCGAAAGACTAGTACTGAAGTCTGTTCGGATGAAATGAATGATTCCAATCCTGTGAATGCCAAGTATGACGAGATACCTGGTGAACCTAGGTGAAATTAGAGAAAACAGAATGCCCAAGGTAGCTAGGTTGCCGCTGTCTCATCTCCAAAAATTAGCTCACGAGAAAAAATTGCTTGATATATACTATCCACAACTAGTTTGAGCCTTCAGCGACAGGCGCTTTGCCACATGCCATACAACGCAGTTCGATTACTAAATGAAAGGGAGATTAATCAAAATGCACCTTACAGACGAGTGAAAGACTGGTAAGAAACGTAAAACTTAAATAAAATCTGGGGGTGGGACAGATTAGAGGAAAAAAGTAAACGTGCATCGTATGCGAACAGATGGATTACTTAATCTACACAGCGTAAACTAAGCCTTTAAAAATTAGGTATTTATGTGACCTGCGCGTTTTTGGCTCCTCCAAGAGAGCCTGACAGATCTGTCTTGAGAATTATTTTACGTTGACGAGTCCCATCGCGAATGTATCTATGCTACGAGTCCAGCTCAGTTTGGCCATAATTTGCCACATGTGTGCCCCGTAAGAGAGGGAGAACAGATAGTGTTCCTTTGTGGGACGGTCAGTAACTGCCGTAGGCTAATTACGTCACAAAAAACTATTCCTATTTCCTACAGGATGGAAACGTTGTTGTAATGCTGTTGTCTTTGAATACAGACATTCACGATGAAATCTACGGAATATTGACCACATTAATGTAAACTAATCCTAAAATGAATTCTGAAACGAAATCAATAAACTCTTATCCGATATCCTCCTTCTCGGCAGTCATACTAAAAATCCAAAAGACTTGTTGAAAATAATTTTGGACGTCCTAAGAAGTTCCGATGGGTGTACTGGTGGGAGAAGCCCTAATGTAAGTGGGAAAACCCAGCATGTGGTTCATTTTTGTTTATGAATCCTCACGTCACAAATGTCCACCTAGAAAATTTATGCTGATTGTGATAAACAGCCGCACAGATTTAGGACACGGAACGGATAACAAGTAGCCACAGTTCAAATCAAATTTCAATGGTCATCTTGAAGAAGACATGGCCTAATTTATTTATTTATTTTTATCATGCACAGCTGCCAGTAATGAGTTTTTCCCAAGTCCAAGTAAAAAAATGAAATATTCATGAGATCGTGGGAATTAAGTGACTTTCGGATGATGGTGAAGTGATGTAAATAGGATGGAGATTTTTAACACCAAACTCAAATACTGCGAACGAAAATGCAGTCTTCAGGATGCAGATCGTGCGTTCCAGTCCTGTTTGAGGACTCCATCTTGTTTTTGATGCTTGGTTTCCGAATCCCTTCTGAGAATTACGTTAGTGAAGTCTTTCCTCTTCTACTGAACCGACTAGTTCTGCTGTTTTGTCAGTTTGATGATGGGGCAGGTTCCGGTTATCGGTCTATTCGGCGACTCGGGAAAGTTTACTAAACCTAAGTGCTTGGGTACAATTAAAATAACTTCAAAAAAACAAAGGACCGTTGGTCCAAGTTATCTAGACTCCTCAAAATTCAAACATTTTTGGGTTTAAGATACATCATACACATGTTTTTGGGAACCCAAAAATTGTATCCTCGCACGTTAAGCAAATTAAATCCTCCTGAAAACTGCTGATCTATCTGCAATACATCGTAGGGGGTACCTTGATGAATTTATGTTTTAAATCCCTGCCTCGTCCACCTCGTCCTCGTCCATGTTTTCCCTATGTGGTCAAAGAGCGTATTGGTCATTACTCTTACCGGAAATCGGTTGAAGACATTCATTGAGACGCATTGCCTGTGGCAGAGTTTTCTGTTGAATTACTACATCATGAAAACCATCATCTTGTGAATCTCTTTCAATCGACCCATAGAGCTGTTGCAACAAACAGCGTCAAAACCGAATTCCACAAAGTGAAGGAGAAGAACTGAGCAGAAAAATTCATACAAGTTCCCGTAGTTTTTTTCTAAATTAGCCTGCTGCAAGGTGTGATTCAAAAGGTTCTATAAGGCTTATTGCTGTGGAAGGTGTTGTATTTCAAGGTGTGTCTGTGTATTTCCGTAAGGTGAAGGCGCTTGTTGAATGATTTCAGATAGGGGATCCATCTGAGACCATGTGGCTTCAACTCGTCCTACAATGGGGCCGCGTGGAGGTGAATACTGTAGGGAGGTGATCACCATAGGGCACATCTTGTAGGGGATTGTAATGTGTAATTTGAGTCGATTTTCCCTCTCCCCTTGTGACCACGTTGCATTAGACCGGCTTTTGGTCGAAAATGCCTAGACATCAGTGATTTGAAAGGACATGTTAATCTCACTGTACGGTTTGAATCTGACGTAACTCGGTTGGAAGGGTGGAATAACAGGTTAGACTGCATAACAGATTATCCCCCACAGTAAAAGATAAAAGAATACTCTGAATGCTTTAAGACAGCCTATAGGATGTGGCCTGACAAGTGTTGCAGTTGAATTGAATGCCATCTTTCCTTTCCAAAATAGGTGTACATGTACAGAGCGAAACATCGTGTTTTATTCTCTTTTCTGGACTCGCTAGTCCAGTATGGAGTAACAGGCACGTAACCCTTGCGGACAAATTTTTTAATTGCTCTTTTTATGAGACGCTATAAAACACCAATTCAAAAAACTACTCTCATTAGTCGAGTCAGATCGATGAGATTTGTATCCCCGCGATGGGCCGTAACCAGTTTGAACGGGCGCCCTTCCTGCGAATCTCATATACCTGACGTAACCTCCCTTCAGTCAACTTAACTTCCTCAAGGCGCTCATCCACCACCTTTGTCTCTCACTCCGTCATCTCCTGTTCCTAACCGCATATGATGCACTGGCTCACAGTGAGGAGCAGTAACAAGAAGCAGGTGTGTGTGTGTATGTTTACCTGTTGCTCATGTGATCTAGATGCGAACTATTTGCTTGTAGAGCGCGCATTTTGGGACTCGGCTGATTCGAATATACTTATTTGGTTCCTACACGTGTGTATGGTGGATGCCAAGCTTACGTCAAGTATGTGTAGCAGACTTTTCAAGAAAATGGTGAATTATTAACCGTTCGTATCCTCACGTAACAGATTGAAAAAGGGCATTTCGTGTTGTTACCTGATGTCAAAAAGAATTTTTGTGAGTACACAATACCAAAGTGATAGCCCAGTCCATGTGCCAAAGATATAAACCAGAAAAAATATGTAAAGTAAGGCTGAGGAAAGGTTGCAAACTAGCTTGTTTTGTCAGCTGTGACTGACTGAAAACTGATGACAGCTATGATGTCATGTCGTAAAGCTGCCCAGTTAGAGATAGGCGTTGGCGCAACGTATTCAGTGGGTCGAAATGCGGAACGAATTTTATCAGAGATAAACATTTGAATCGCTAGATGAGAGGTGGCACCGTGGTAACTTACTGCTCCTGAGAACGTTTCCCGCTGCTTCATTTCTTGCTGGTTCAATATGCCACCCAACAGATTGTTCTGAGAGGAACAGCATATGGGCTAGCTCGACACGTCAGTAGGCCGTCCTGAATTTTTCGTGAATTGAGCTCGCTTGGCCAATAACGAGTCACCCAAAGCAGCGACAGTTGTGGGTTAATGTCACGTAGACGGTAGAAACTGAAAGTAAAAAAGTCATAACACAGGATGGAACAACGTGAAACTGCTTGTTTTCTGCAGAGTTCCCGTAACGGTTCTTTGTAATGGTGTAAAATACATGTTCGTGAAGAATCATGCTGTCTTCAAGCTCATTAGGAGTAGGAAGGCAATTTCACAAGTTCGCTGTTCTGGGCGAACATTTCTCAACCATGGATATGAAGGATTGTTGACTATCTAAAGCAGTACGTGACGCAAAACGCCGGAATCAGTGGCACACTTGATAAAAATTGGAACTCCGGCTATAAAGTTTCATCATACAGAGCAGAAAACACGGGTAGTGTGTTTCTTACCAGTCGAATTATCCTGCGCAAGACATCCATCAACGGGGCTTTTGCTGTCGCTCTGGAATTTTCTCAGTTGAGAGGTACCCTTTTGGGAGTAATTTCGTTGCAAACTGTTGCCTTCACGTTTCCAAGTCAGCAAAGTAAATGACGGATTATTGTTGCGTGATTAATTTCTGGTCAGTTTAGTGAAATTTCTAAAGGACTGAGAACCAGGGCATCTAAGGTTTTGTTTTGTATTTTAGCAGCTCTATGTACTGACAACTGGTTTTTTTAAGGCCAAGGTAATAAATACCCAGGGTCATTGAGATCAAACCTGTCAAAGACGGCCAGAAAGTGATGGGAACTGTTTAGGCATTTTATTGTCGTTGCTACTTCGGGAAAAAATGCGGGCTAAGTGGAATGTCATAGACTTGGCTTATCGATGTAGCTAACCTAATTGACTTTCCTCCGTGCTTATTCAGCAAGGCACACAATACCTCGATCGTAACCGTTTTCTTTGGAGAGGGGATGTATTCGAACGACACTGTTGCAAGGGTGGGCAGCTAATCACTCTCCTCAATAGAATAGCTCTCTCCAAAGGCAAAGATTTGGATCGATTCGGTTACGCTGAGGTATTTGCCCTTCACGAGATTTAGACAGTTTCTCTTTTCTTCACAGACTCTCCCTATGAATAACTCCTCAGAAGTGACAAAAACCGTAGAGAGAAAATTTTGTTGGTACCAACGTATTCCTAGTGCATCTTTGCTCTAAAAACCTCCCACACCCCTCAGAATGGAAGGAGATATTTTGTTTGGTTCCACTGAGTTCCTCCGCTCCAGAAGACATTACACCGATAGCTTCTACTTCCATGGTGAACGACTGCTGCCGCTGGCACGCCTGATAAAATGTCAAACCAATGAGGTCTTTCCGACTAGAATCCGCCTCACCAGTCAGAACAGGATTCATTGGGAAATGTCTCATGTTCAGTGCTGATCTAATGCAGTGAAACTAAAACATAAGGTAAATCATGACAAGTGTGACAGTTCGGCATCGGTGAGTTACGTAAGTCACTCAGTTTTATGACTGCTAACCCGCTTTGCTAGATAAAACTAATGGATGGCATTGCCGGAAGGCTATTAAAAAAGTTGACCACGTTACAATTGGTATATTATAGCCACCGATATGCGGATGAAATAAATGTGTTGCGAACTCTTTCTGGGCACTCAATCTCATACTCAGAATGTATATTTAGCTGTATGTACAGAGAGCCTCCATCTTGAGGTATTTGACGGTATTTCGGGCCATGTTGCACAGAAGACTTCTGCTAACAATGCGTGTCCCACGTTGCTGAGGAGCTCAAGACTGTCACATTGAAAGGAAAACGAAAGGGTTAAGTTTGTTTCATCCGCAGCTTGATCACAGGTGTACCAGAAGATTTTTTCTGGAGGTGTATTTCTCGAAAAATTCATCAGAACTCAACATCCAGAAATCAAGTAATAGTTCGTAATCCGGGTCACTTGCTTCCTCCTTGAGCAACCGAATGTCCTTCACTAATGTCATCAAACATTTTGGGAATTTCCGAAATTGAACTCTTATCAGGAAAGCAAAACAAGGCGAGGTATACAAAATTCGTCCACTGCGAATTATACCACCCGAAATATCACAGAAGTTTCCTCAGATATGCCGGTTACTGTTTAGTGCAGGACTACTTAAAGTTCTGCTGACACTGGAAGAAATTTTTATGCATTCGGGACGTTGTTTGATCCCAAATTGTCACTTTATGTGAGGTAAAACACTTAAACGCATGGGCGATTCGGAATCGCTCAACGTTCATCTTTTTTAGAGTGATGATCTTCGGAGGCTTCAGCAGATAGTCGATGGACGCAGGATAGTTTTTAAGAACCCGAGGTCACTAAAGATTGTTACTTCTTGTAGCAGCGAAATTGTTCAAAAGAGTTGCATTGTTTCCGCTCACTGCTGTCGACTACATGAACGAAACAGACTTGTAAATCTCTCTAACTTCTCTTAACTCTACTAAAGCATACGATGCTGACATTTGTCAAATATTAAAGTATCCTTGTGTCTACTTAAATAGGTTCCATGTGATGGTTTCTGCGCAGGATGTCTACACAAATTGGCACTTGTCGGATTCGCTGACAAACGTGCCTTCTAGAACGGTTGCCTAGCTGATGCCTCTCGTTGTGAACTTCGTGTTGGTTAGATTACGAAGCTGAATCAATTCCACTGATGCTGCCTTACGCAAATGTGTTGATTTTAGAGTAGCTTAGAGATCCACACACCTTGATCCGTTTGCCTTGGAAACAAGGGGCTCTCTTACACTAATTCCAATTTTATTTATTTCCACTTTTTTCTGGATTGCTTTTCGTCCTGGCTGTAAGCACTGTCTATTGTGCCAAGTGTATTGCTACCTATGATGATGTAACACATGAGAGAAGGACATCGTTGCTGTCATCATGGGCTAAACCTTCATCAACTGTATTACTGACTCATCTATCAAAAAGATTATAATGGAAGGTTAAATAGCTTATGTGGTAAGAGTTGAGTAACACTAACTTTTTCTCTGGAAAATTGATTCAGAAGCCCTTTTTTGGTTTCATAGTGCGTGAAATCCTTGCAGTGCATCTCTGGTATTCTCGAAGCTCTTAACTTCTCCTCACCATGGGTATTTTAAGTTGAAGCAAACGTCATCCCAAGCCCTTGAGATATAATTGCGTTGAGAAGTAGGAAACTTACGAGAAGCCTGAATGGCGCCGATGCCAGATACAGTCACTCAGGTTAGATTCCCGCAACAGAAGAGGTGTTTTAGGAATACAGTGAATTATAGACTTTGCAACGGCGTTTTAGCACGACTCCTTCCAGTTTGTCAGGACTATGAACCCAAGATTAGATTACTGCAACAGTAAGCTTTTAGTACACTAGAGCGCAAGGGCCAGTTCAAAATCAGCGATTGTTGTCAAGGACGTAACAAGAAAGAAGGTGACACGAACTTTGCATCTTTTGAGCCCATATTTTGAAGGGATAAATGTTAGAGAAGAAACAGAAGATTGGAGCCCTAAGCGTATCATAATGCGACCATCATGTGGAAGTACGAAGCTGACAGAAGCTTGATCCGACACGGGCGTAAAATTCTTGAAAAGAAGCAGCTGGTCTCACAAAGCCGAATGGGAACAACCCTGGTAATTCCAGAGTAACAGAGAAGTAGTAGTACTGGAAGGAAGTCATGTTTTTGTCACCATTTAAGTGAATGCATTGTCAGTTACGGATGCATCGCCAAACGGCTTTCTTGTCCACTGATTCAAATGTCGAAATGGGTCTATACCGCCCCATAAATGTGTAAAATGCGTTATCGTTGGAGACGCTCAGGGCGCAGAGTCTCGACCGAAATACATGTGATAAAATGGTGTGAGTGTTGAAATTCCGACTGACCTTTTTGTAAAGGGATCAATGGGATTCCATTCGACTAAGTCGTTTGCAAATTTTAATAATCTGTAGAACCTGACTGACTTTTCGAACGATGCTGTTTTGTAAAGGTCACTGGGAAGGTATTTGGATGCGAATATGATGAAGAGAATAGTGTGGAATAGAAAACTGGGCAAAAATTACGACTTTCTTTGTAATAGAGGAAGCAACTGCAACAGACTCGTTTAATTATGGGCTACAAATATGGGGGATGAACCCAAAATATCAGTATTCTCGATGGGATGGAAGATAAATATCTTCTATCTTTCTTGCGCAAGGCATTATCTGGCTTTATCGCATTGTCTTCACGAGGTAAGAAGAGGGAAACAAGTCAAGATGCCGTTGCTAATCGCTTAACAAGGGGCGCTTTTCAACACCATATGAAGCTCTGCTTGGATGGATCATTCGTACAAGGTTTTAAGCACTGGCGAACGATGCAGACAATAACATCCGGGCCAGTTTAGTTAGGGATTCAACTACACCGTCCAATCGTATTAATTAGTTGACTAGTGATTACAAAATATTCTACATGAGATGGAGACTGCCAACTGTAAGAAAGCGTGATAAAACACAATGTCCGGAAGAACCGGAGGGAATGGTACCTGGAACGAAATACTAAAAGGGCTTTGAGATGAGGAAAATATCGGGTTCGTAGATCGTCTGTATATCAATCAGAGGTACGAGTGAAAAATGAAATGAGCGGTAGACAGATCTCTTCTTCTGCACAGCCGATAGCGTGAGGAGTGGAGGAAAACTCTGTTGTAAACTCTGAATCCACAAAGCATCTGAATTTCAGTGAAGAATGGACTCCACCGATATGAAACCAACAATAGAGACCAGTGCAGTTGCACACATTGGAACGGCTTTAATAAAGAGAAAACTGGACAAATAAGTGGACAGATAAGCGAAAAATGAGCACATGGATGAAGTACCTGGCGGGACAAGAGTCAGTGTCAAGGGTTTGCTCAAGATACACAGCCCTATCAAGAAGAATAGTTCCAAAGGCGAAAATAATCCACCTTTCCCACACTTGAAGCGGGATGTCCTTTGCATAGAAATGCATCGCGCACTTTGGGAGTAAGCCTATGTACAACAGCGGTCCGGATGTGTCAAGGTTGCCGCATTTCCTTGCTTTTTTAGCTTCTGCGGTTAGTCCGGAGAGGCTCTGGCTTTTTCAAATAAAAATTTCTAACGGGTGCCCACTAGCCGCACAATGTTTTCAGCTACAGAACATTTAAGAGTGGAGTAAAACTTTTTTGCGCCAAACTGTTGCATTTTGTTGTTTGTGCTCAAGCCAAAAACAATTATAATCTACCTTCACATTTTTGCAGCTCACCAAATTTCATTTTCCACTGGAGCAATCAAACCTCTGGCGGAATTGTCTGGTGGAATAATTTTCCAGCATCGCTGAGACCCCGAGATGCCTAAATGGGGCTCAAAAGTTTGGACTGATACTCTGAACTCAGTTGCCCGATCGCTCTACTCCATCAGCGACACGTCATAGCTCTTAAAATTTCTGCTCCATTGTGCGAATACTGAGCGCCTTACCAACGCACGCAACTCAAGCGCAGCAGTCTACGGGCCTCTGAATAACGTGAGCGGGCCTCTTCAGTGCCATTGTGGGAACTCTGTATGGTCTCCACGTACACAAGGTCCGAGGGCCAAGGCCGGCCAACTGTGACAAGCCGATTTGGCAAGGCTTGCTGGAACTCTGTCGAGCGATAGCCAGCGTGCTATGCGTAGCCTGAGGGCTGTGCATCTGGACTTGGCTTTACGGTCACGATCAATGTACTACTTGGATGGGGGACAAAACACAAGGTACACGACCGATGCAGCGGGAACAGAGGAAGCCCTTAACTCAGCATCTGATATCCACGCTAGAGCGATTCACTGGCCCTAGACTGATGAGTGCAGATGGTAATGATGTGCGAGGAATGAGTTTATAATGAAATATCGTGAACGGATTACAAAAATACATCAGTCGACTCTGGAGAGTGTGGCGGCTAGTTGTTACAAGTGGGTGCTTTTGTGCGAGCAAAATGCTTGTGGGAGTTTCGAACACATACTTCACTGATTTATGAATTTTTTTCCACTTGCGCTTAATTATATCAGTGAGATGTTTTACTATTCAAAACTAGTTTTCAGGTGAATAGCTTTGATATCATTCTTGGGACTGTTGGACACAGCCGAACGATTAAATCCGTGATGCGTTAAGAAAGACTATGCAGTCAGCCAATGCATCAACGGAAAAATATAGCTGTTTGTTCGTAGTGTTACAAAGCCTGATGTGCTTACGTTCAACCGAGGATCATTGGTTTGTGAAGGTTTTCAAAACCGATCCAATGGAGTGATCCGGTGACACAGAAATTTGTTCGGAAATTTTTGTTGATTTTCCCGAATCACCTAACTCTAGGCCATTATGCCAGTGCGGCGTCCCTATTAAGCTAGGAAGTTTGCTAGTGTCTTATACAAGTAAAAAGCCATCGATTTTCGAAAAGTGCCTGCATCAGCCTGTGGACAAGGTCGGACTTGGGGGACACTAGACTTGTCATATTGTGTATGTCGCGAGTCTCCAACGGGTAAGTTGAGATAAGCATGATAAAAATTCTGACAGCGGAATTCTTTGCTGTTGCACCAGTTACCGCCTACTCTTTCAATACAACCCCAAGCGGTATGTCTTGAACGACTCCCGGTATGTATTAATTTTTGGCATTGTGTGATGCGGCGCTATACTGAGATGTAAAGGAATTGACGGATGATACCCGCATGTCATTTTTAATGCGGTACCTGTAACTGTAATTCTTAGGCCGGTTGATGGATCCCGACAGATGTCAGGGAGTTTGCACACCAACATCAGCGTAGCGCAGCCTGCTTTATTCAAACTGTTTATGTTTTCCTTATTGAACGCCAGTCACTAGTACAAAACTCACATAAGCGCGCCATAGTGTAAGCTGCCTTTGTGACTTTCAACGTGTTCAGTCCACTAGATGTCTCAATTCGTTGGATTAATGAGACGCATCCCAAATAAAAAACATCACGGTAAATTTTGTCCAGAAGAGACAATTTGAATATGTTCTCCCAATGAATATATCAATACAATTCTTTCAGAAAGTTGCTACGCCAAATCCTAATGAAACCACTTGAGACAACCAGACCATACTATGCGTTCAATCTTCTGTTCCCACTGTGTGAGAAGCAACGTCAGGCGTCTAAACCGTTCAGCTTGCGCATCACTGAACATCGTCTACATCTATTCAGTGACTTCTAATCAGCTGGGTGCCCTCCTTAATTTGATGTGTTTCAAGTTTGGAAGATCTCGGAACACTCACTGGACACGTCTAACAGTGAACTACGACCTTTTCCATGGTCACTACTCTCAACGAATGCTGGTTAACATTGCAATACAGAATGTGCAACAAATTTTCAACTTGGGAGGAAGCCAAGAAACTGGTCAAGCAGCTTACAATGCAATGCTCCTGTTGCTTATTTCAACATCTCTGTAGGCATAAGTGATTTCTCTCTCCCTAAGCTATTAGGGATATTGCCCTTCAATCGACTCAAGTGCAATGATGTGCTCATTTCCAGGTAATAATTCGGAACTGAAGCACTACACTCATAACCATGACACAATATCGACAACTTACTGAACTATCGCGCGCTCACATTGCCCCCTTAACCGCACCATCCACATATAATATCAGTTTCAACCCATTCGTCCAGCACCATCTCGGGCTCTTTCTGTCGTCCTCATCGATGTCAGTCTCAGCTACGGCTATAGCTGCATCAACTTTGTTTCGCGACACACACACATATCGGTTGTCTCTTATTTCTAGCCATCCGCCTGATCAGCACAGTTGACGAGATCATCGGGTAGTGTTCAGGTTTCTCAATCGGACACAGATGCCAAGCCAGCAAAAGAACACATTATTTCTTAGTTTCAGAGGGGCTTGGTAAACAGCCGGTGAAAGGAAGAAGGCCTTCGCTGCGGAGTTACTAGAAAACGTACTACTCGCATGCCTTATCAGCAGCATCCACCGTTACATCGACAGTTTCTAACTGGGCATCGTTTTACTTTTAGCACAAAAGCTTCATCAGGTCAAGCGGCTCAACAAGTTCGCCAAAAGGAAGAAGCCTTCGCTGCGGAGTTACTAGAAAACGTACTACTCGCATGCCTTATCAGCAGCATCCACCGTTACATCGACAGTTTCTAACTGGGCATCGTTTTACTTTTAGCACAAAAGCTTCATCAGGTCAAGCGGCTCAACAAGTTCGCCAGGTTTTAGAGCAGACTGATGCCATTCGCGGGCCCCAAAGGCGCGGACGGTATGCTGTTTGGGCTGAGCGCTCCTGTGTGTTGTTTACCGGGCTCCTTCGCCTCACAATGCTCTTAGCTGCAAAACCTTTGCAAGTAGAATAAAACTTTTTACGCCAAAATGTTTCATTTTGTGGCGTGCGTGCTCAAACCAAAAACCAGTCTAATCTACGTCCATATTTTTTCAGCTCACTATACTTCACTGTCCACTGAAGCAGTCATACCTCTGACGGAAAAGTTCTGGTGGAATGCTTCACTAGCATCGCTGGCACCCCGAGATGCCTAGATGGGGCTCAAAGACTAAGACTGGTACTATGATCTCAGTTACCTGTCTTTTCTAGTCCATCAGGGGTACGTAATAGCTTTCGAAAATTCAACTCCATTGTACGAATACTGAGAGCCGTTGTTTACTCAAAAAATACAAGAATGTTTTAAACGTGAAAGCAATGATTCTCAGGACTAACCGTGAATCCGACGTGCTAAGCGGCCAACTATACAATTGTTTCATACATCTCGATAGGTGAGCTTTTTGCGCTCAGACCTGCGATGGATGTACACAGGCTGACATACAACCGGCAGAGTAATAGAAATGCAGCCCCAGTTGTGTGAACTGAATGAGAACGCGTGATTCGAGCGTATCACTTAATTAGTTAGGGTTAACAGTGAATGTCAACAATATACTGAGCCATGCAGCGGACCACAGAATCGCCGTGCGTTGTAGTTATCCTAGCTAGGAGTTGGCACTTGAACCACGTACAAGAAGTCCATATGGACTGAGCTAAAGTTGGATGAAGAGTATGCTGACACTCTGACAATACACACTACATAAATATTACTAAAACACTCCCAGAGTTTCCACTGTCGTTGGAGAGGTTTCAGTGGCCTAACTGTGAGGCAGTACTCTTTCTCCAAAAGTTTAGGGACGAAGATAGGAGCGGTAAATCCGGTGGGTAACAACACACTCATCAACAACTCCGCTAATCACGGATACAAAGGAACGAATGGCAGTCCCGGACTGAGAGGATAAGGAGGGTCTTCGTACTTCAATAAAAACGGTTTAAAAAATTTGCTCAGTAAATTAGCTTACTCACAGGTGGAAGGATAATGTACACGACGACGTCACACGGCAAGTGGATAGCCTCCAAATTGTGAGAAACAGTCGCAAAGTGCTTACCAGTCACACAACTCTATTCTATGTGACTTTGAAAATCTACAGAACACTCAGTTATCGTTGGGTGGATGTATTTTTTTGGCGGGACTGCAAGCCCGTGCTGCTTGAACCATTGATCTTTTCCAAATTCGTTCGGGGGAACAGCCTGATGAAGTAGATAAAACCAGAGACGCGCATGAGTAATACAGACAAACAAAAAGCCCAGTTATCCCACAGGTTTGCTGTGTCACTTCACTCTGAAGTGTAGTGAACGTTTTCAACTCTCGTGGGAATATTATATCGTGGATTAGGAAATACTAGCGGATTGACTGCTCTTTTTCGTTTGTCACACTGTCACTTCTACACTCAAGTCAATGTGGTGCGGTGAATAGCTGAATGACAATAACGACAGGTTTTTAGCGACAAAGCATCCACCCGCTTTATTAGCAGCCAGGTGCATTTTCTAATATACTTCGTCAGACCAATGACACCATATAATTATGAAGTACCGTCAACCAAGTAAACTGACTACCTTGCTGTAATTGGTATGTCACCAGCGACTAAGGCTGTTCTGTTCAGGGAATTCGAAAAAAACACTGTACACCAGCTTTAGTACTGTCGGGATTCACCGGCGACGTGCATCTCACCACTCTCGTGCGAGATTTGAACTCCGGACCCTTCGGTCCATAACATTCGGCTGCAATAGGCCAATCATTAGCGTGATTACTTCACACTTAGAGCAGGACACCAATCATGCTTCAGTCAAATAATTCCCATCAGTCGATTATGCATTGAATAGATCCTCGGGTGATAACTTCTGTGATGGAAGTCTCAAGTGACTTATGATAGTTTCTCCCATCGTGGTCGACACAGCAAGCAGCATGATTCTGAAATTTGTTGAGAGCGTTGTTATCCTCAGATGGAAGGTAGAACTGGTTAGGCAGAATCAACTCTTCATCTCTGCCGCACTTCTGTGGTAAACTGCAGAGCATGGTGTTCTGTTGGCATGGTGTTCTTTTCCTTTTGAATTTATTTATCATTATAATCTGTAGTACGTGTCTCATCAGAGGGCGCGATAAATACGAAATATCCTACAAAACTGTGTTTTTGTATTCAAACTTTAAGACTGGTAGTAGTTCCTGAGAGAGGGCCCCAGTGAATTCATGCCCTATTTAAAAATTCGATAAGGCGTAACGTCGGTACTGCGCCTAGCTGTTGTGCCACCCAAAGAAAGCACGGGGGCGGAGATACCACTAGGTTGTTCAAGCCCAAACAAAAGCAGTCGAGCTGCCGGATTAAGCTTCGAACCACGGACCTTTCGTCCAAAAAGTTCGCGCCTTAACTGCTGAGGTGTCTCGAACTCTGTTCCATTTAACATGGTTTCAGGTTTCACCTACCTACAAGTATCTGAAGGTTCGTCTTTTCTTTGTATGAAATTGAAGGTCCAATCAATGACTGATGAGCAAGTAGGCCATATTTTTTGGTGCTCAGTACCACTTTTTGCCAAATATTTTATGAATTTGTGAATACATTTCATCTTGAATCCACAGTCCATCAAGACACATCAAGGCGGAACTAGTCAGTCAGTGAGTTCATTGGGATACTGGTGCCAGTGGAACTGTGTGGTGGCTGAAGTCTCTCATCGAACGAGCGGAAAATATAAAGACTGCTGCATTTGTCATAGTAGATGAAGCCAGTTAAAAAAAGTTGGGAATCACCAAGTCAGAAGGAATGTTGACACAGTAGCATTGTGCAGCGTGCTAATAAAAAATTTAGCAACGCCATTTTTTAGCCTGCAGTGCAGTTATTAAGAGGCACAGTTACGCAGCTGCCAGTCAACGCGAACACCAGCGCAGACCGTGAAAAAGTGCACAAGTTAGAGTGGGGAGAGAAGTGGGGTAACAGAAACATGAGTTCCCATGAGGAAAGAAAAAAATTGGAGTGACTGATGAGAGAAAACGGTGCATTTTTGACTTGCAGCCAACACCATGAATTTTGTTTGGCAATGGAGGGAATGAACGGTTTGATCACCGAAATCAACAAAAAGATGTGTATGCTACATGGGCCTAAAATGTTAAAATCACAAACCAACATCAGGGAACTCAAGATGTGAACCCATGCTGCATTTTTAAAGTGGGAAGGCGGTGGTTATTCCTTGGGCGGCCTTGACCATGTGGAAGGTTCCACGAGTATTCTGTATCCGACCTCAAGATTTTGATAGTCTCAAAATCATATGGCTTGTAAATTCAGTTTCCAAACACTGCGAAAGAAATCCTGGATTTTTCTAATAAGTTGAGTGCATGGGTACACATGCATTCTGAAGTGCTTTGTTTTCAGAATAATCGTGCCTGGATATTTACGCTGATTTTGGCGCCCCTCTTCTATATCACCTCCCTTCTCGCAACCGACGATTATTGAAAATGCCAGGACGGGGAACCTACCGGAAGTTCCCTTCCGAAGACTTCACAACGGGCTACATCAATGGAACACCGGTCTTCTGAACCGTCTCGGATGTTTACACATACTCTTACATACCATCTTCGCCGCAAACCAAGCTCCCTTTCACTGGTCCATGTTCCGTTAGCCTCGTTATTTCACGGACGCGGACCAGGTCGAGGGAGTATTTTTCCATTTTTATGTATTTCAAACATAAGAGTAATTCTTTTGTTGCATCGTCTTGACGCAGACAAGTTCATGCTGAATGCAATAACCATCTGACTCAATTTGGAATGTAGAAACCACATCATCGAGTTATCCGAAATAACCCTCTGTCTTGAATGTCTCCAGGAGATGATGTAACGCCGTTTTCACTCAATCCAGTTCTATTGCTCCTGGTGATGAAATAGGATAAGGATGATCCAAGTAAATGGGTAAATGGTGTAAATGATGAAGCGTTGGCAGATCATACATCATAGAGGCACGCAAACAAACGGCCGTGTGGATGAGACGCTGATGTGCCGAATTAACGCCAAACTGTGTCGATGTAAACTGATGAATCGACAACTAAACCCCTAAACTTGTCGACAATAGCAGAAAGTTATCCACAGAAAGAGGCTTTTAGATGGTTTTGCGTGACAGCGTCACTCGGCATGTGATTGTGTGACTGTCAGTCTCGTAGCGAGCTCCAAAACTGTTTGATGAATACTTTCCTATTCGGGACGTTGCCGGCGATGAACCGTTTGAGGCTTCAAGCTAAACCTACATTATGAGCCTAGTTCACTTCACAGATGAGATCTAGTATATTCGCTGTTGCCTCTAATTGTGTGACGTAGGCACGTAAAGTCACAGGTTCATCAGCGTCGTTGCGATTTGATTACCCAGTGTGGCTTTATCAAAATTTCGTACTTACCGTCACCTGTGGCGGTACGGCTAACCACAAGAGCCCCACGCTCCTTTCCCCGTTGATCATCTCATCACAACTCGCTCGCTCACTATACCTATCTGTAACCTGCCCTTACTTGTACCTTGACCCCTTCCATCAGTCAGTACAATACAGCTGTCGGTCGGAGAAGCTCTTTGTTAAGCGGTGAAGACTGAAAGTCAGCATCTTAGCAACGTACGACATGAAACAAACGGTACAGCAAAGACCACGGAGAGACCCATTAGGCTAATTGCAAATTATGGGTATTTTTCAGTGACAGAATAGTGCATAATCTAGAGTTTTCCGGTCTAGGATGGTGGTTTAATACATATTTCAGAATATTTCACATGTGATTGAGCACAACCGCCACCGCTGTCTAAAGGCATCAAGAGCTGGTGAAGTATGAACCTTCCAATAGATTTGCGAGAGAAACTGGACTGGTGCAGTGCAGACACTCTCTTGATGAAAAACCCCAGAAATTTTAGATGAAGTCAGCTGCTTCTTGAAGTCTTCATTAATTTCAGTGGAATAACGTATCCAGTAGATGGGTATGTTATCAGAAGATTCCAGAAATTGGAGCCCAACACTGGAAAGTGGAGTAAAACTTGAAATTATCGAAACTTTAGTAACAAAGTTGGCATTCTTCAGGGACGTTCTACACGTCTAAATCGAGCTTTATCTTCACCACCCGAAAACGTTGCACAGAGATCAGTCAGCTTTTCGGTCTAGGGAAACCCATGCAAACATCTGGTAGAAACTATCGTTATATATCGAAACCCTGGCATGGTATCTTCTGCTTGTCTTTGCCCCATGTATCTCCGCTGTTCGTCTGTACTTCATGCTCTTGTATGCAGCACGATTGCTGTAACAGACTCTGGTGCTGAATGCAACACCCTTAAAGCTCAGTAGGCTATCGAAGAGTTCTCAGCAAACTTATAATTGGTGTTGCGTCAAAAATATCACGGTTGTACATACTGACAGATCGGTGAATGAAATCAGGGAGTGCACGCTGTGAGCTGTGTTTAGAATACCAAAGTACCAGTTTGTCAGACGCGTCCCTGTTGTGTTTCGGTGGCTCAGTAGCTTGTAGCTGTTGCCCAATCTGATTAGTGCATCCGCATCCACTGTCTCCCTCGTGCTTCGTTTTGCTCCACATCACACAACGTGCATCACCAGACAAGACGTCACTTGTCTGGATTGATGACAGCGCCCATGTGATCCCTCTCTAAAGGGGGGAGTATTTGTAACGCTTAACCTTATGCTTAATCTAATCAATTTCCCACCGGCACCTACTACCCCCATTCCATTTCGTCTGTCTCACAATCACACGTCAAAATCGTGACATGAATACGACGATATGTCAACTCCCGTTCCATGACCTTTTGAACGACACCAGGTGATTTCACATTGTTTTCATGTCCCACTCATTGCAACGAACTATATATAAGGACAGAACACAATCGAGCACATACACGCATCTCTCGCGCGTCGGAACACAGGCCCGCTCAAGCACCAAAGAGTGCGGACAACCAGGATCGTGTAGCCGGGAATCTGCCAAAAGAAACACGACTACCTGCACCCAAACGAACTCGGTAGAACTGTTACAATTCACACTCAGAACGATAAGTCCTTCGTTTGAACCTTCCTATTTTTGGTATTGTATTGTATTTGATTAAGGTGCACCTAGTTGTAACATCACGCCCTAAAAACAGGTTTTATTAGTGTCTCTTTCTCGCCTTCTGATTTACCAAGTGGTTTTTGTTGTTAACAAAAGAGAACACTAATAAGCTCATGGTATCGATCCGCTAAATTCTGCTAAACGTCAAATCATGTTTCCAATCCCATACAAATAACCATACTTCGAGAAAGATGAGTACCAAACGGATTACTTCATTCTGTATTCCCTAAATGTTTTCTTTTGAAGACTATGGGAAAAATAGCTCTGCCACACACCATCTACTCACCCTCGGCTGAACGATAGTGCCGCTGTCTACGTATAGTCCCTAAGAAACCAAATCAGAATGGTTGGCCTGAGCGGGATGCAAAATGCATCATGTTTGTATCCGTCACTTCTTGTTGCATACTGCTGACCGCAACATATTCAGTTCTGTGGCGTCAGTTTTCCTATAAAATTTCAGTTGTCCTAGAAACCGCCACGACATTCAATGTCCATGCGGTCGCACCTGCTATTTAGTGCATCATGTAGGCACCACGTAGTAGAAAAGGAGACTGCCTATATGCGGGGAGACTAGTACCCTAATCAGAGTCCATGCAGGTAATCTGGCTGATGACAACGCAGTCAACGGCACTTGGAGGACCTGATTGGAATATACAGCCAGACAGACAAAGACCAGCCTAACCGCAAGCCATAATTGTAGTTGGTAGACTTCTAACCACAGAACACTGGGTGGAAGAAATGAGGTCCCCGAAAATTCCCATTATCTAGTCTATCCAAATAAACCATTCATGTTTTCCTGTCTTAGTGAAACTGAGTGGAGGTTATTTCAGTCTTTCATTATTTTCTTATAGGGTTCCAATTTGGGAACAAATTATCATCGAATTCCGTCTTTAATTGGTATGCCAGCCACATTTGGGCCAAAGGGCGTGACGGAAGCAAGAGAACTTCATTAAACCGGAAATCTGGGAGAATTCAAGGGAAAACTACCAGATCGTAATGAAGTTTACTGCAACCCTCATTCGGTTGGACGAAAATTGGTCATCAGCTTGGTGACCAAGCTACTCCGGCTTCTTCCAACAGAACCTCATCCAGTTTCGATATTACCCTCACGATAGTTCCACACAACCACGAAACATTCTTTTACCATGTTGAAGAAACGCTCTGTCTGAAGTACAGTCACATTCAACCCTGAAGTTACGGAGAAAGTGAGGGAAAAGTGAGCTCATAAGAACGATCTGTTCTATGCACAAAACAACAAAGTGGATGGGATACCAAAGAAATCAGTCTGTTGTTTTCAAGCCCTCGGTTACCCTAATTAGCCGAATGATGAAATTGTAATGACTGGGTCCATTGGCATGTGGGGAAGGTGTCTTAAGTCTCTTCTATTTTAATGTTGCACAACTGGCGCGTCCGAGAGTTGAGGAATTTGATTTGAACCACCATGGATTGATGATGACATTACTGTTATGCGGGAGAGGCAACGACGCTCAATGACCATAACACGCTTTAGGCAAGTTGCCATCCATTAGAGATGTTCATTCGCGCGCTATTGACCACATTCCAGGTCCATTCTGGTTTATGAATAACGATCAACTGCGTCATGGTTGCGAAGCCTTCTATGGCACGAATGATGGCACAGTTGTGTGCCCAGCGAAGTAGTATTTTAGACACCAGATGTTAACTCTTTGACCGGCAGTTCCCTGACAAATTTGTTACAGTTGCCCATGAGCCAGCATGGTCCATTGGACAAATCCCACTGTTCTCTCAAGTGGTCCTGGCAATTAAGGGACGGTCCACCAAAGAATCCATAATAGCAAGAATGTGTGGTCCTAATGGATGAGTAGATGGCTGCATACAGTAAACCAAGAAACCCCAGGCTGCCTCTGAGAACAGCTCCACAACAGACACAAGATGGCTTAATATGACCCGGAGCGCACCTCCAGAGAAGAACAGCTGTTTTTTGTCGGCACTAATTTCAGTATACGGTCATCTTCTTACGAGGCCACCTTCATTAGGAACTTTTTAAATTCTTCAGTTTCTTTCAATAAAACAGATGATAACCCCCTTACAAGGACCACCTCCAGCAAAAGGCTAAACAACCATTTGGTGGGTGCCGTCTAGCTAGCAGAACAGGGTATGATAGTTATCACGCCAATAATCTTATTTCACTGTACGAATGGCTGGTTTATGTGCACAGGCCATTTAGCTCACGTCTCCCCGATTCTGGCGCACCCACTTAGTGCACGCTGCATAGGGTCCCATCTTCAGAGTGAAGATCAGATTATCATGCAATTCGCCATCTGTTCGTGATAGTTTGTATGAATAAATCAACCTACACATTCGAATTTTCCTGATTCTTTGGGAGTCGACTAACTGAAGGTTGATTCTGATTGTCCATCTGAACCAGAGTGATCTGCATAGATTGGTTTTTGAAAATTCTTCGGCAGCTCACGACCGGTTTCGCTCTTCTTGGGGCTTATCAGCTGGGCGGAATCCCCTAGTTTCCGTCAATCTTATGTTCTACTTGAACCCGAATTGCACGAAATTAGCGCAATAAACTCATTTGCCAACGAATTTCGTTCTACGGGAGACTCACCTGGAACCCAGCTTAATCCCTCGTTTATGGTGTTTTCAAACAACTGAATTTGCAGCACCGCCTCATGTTCCCGTTGGTACAATTTTCGAAATATCGTGATACATGCGTAGACGTAATACAGTACTCTGTCCTCATACATTGAAATCGGTCACGACCATGAGTTAGTTCATATTCTAGCCGTGACTACCAGTCTACTGGAACAGTAGACTGTAGACAGAACAGTCTGGTGGAACTGTGGCTTTATAAACTCCACATATGCACCCAGCGGGTTAGTTTGAATAAGATTAGACTCGTTGTGTGTACCAGGGCGTGTCAGAGTAGAGTAAGGTGATCGAGCAAAAAGTCAGCCTGAATGTATTTTGGGAAGCGGAATGAGGAGCGAAATAAGTCGACTACCCAATCAGACTCAGATGTGTGAAGTCTGCTCAAATGTACATTCAAATTTTCGGCCCCCACAAAGACATTTAGCCCACCGTAACATGGCATTCAAAGCGACATGAAAGTTTCCTTTGATGGTGTCAAAGCTACATTCAGTTGGGACATAAGCAGACACGACAAACGGGCAACGATCGACTTCCAGCTTGTGGGACTTCTTCACGGACGATGTCAGACGAGCCGCTCGAAGGCCACCATCAGTGAATAAGCAATCAGTCAGGGGTCCTCCTACCCGGTGATTTAGAATACTAACGACCCTTGCACATCCTGCTGTAGCGGCCTCTGGATCGCCACAGCTGAGCAGCCGGAATCGAGTGGAGAGTGATGGGGCAGTCAGCTCAAACACCGTGCTTGAATATTGAACTCTTGTTTCCTATACACAGCACGCATCAATGTCAAGCGAGTCCAGTGTGGAAGCAAGCGCGGCTTGTTGTTCTCCTTGTATCACAGTCTGAACATTGAGACCAGCCAGACTGACAGATTTCCGAGGCGTGGAAATTCATTTAGAGATACCTGAGATGGTCGGTGCTGGCTGACGCGCAGATATCGCGCTGAAAATTGATGCATGATGGTCGAGTCGTCAATCGTGATGGATGGATTTACAAGGTGAGAGCTATTATTAATGAGCTGACAAAAGCAAGACATCTCCCGAAAAATGCATCTGCTCCTGAGGGGAACTACCGTGCTGCCTTCCACGAACAAGGAGAGTAGTCCGATTGGGAAGCTCACTCTTGTCAAACTAGTTTGAGCTGACCTGTGAACAAATATGTCACCGAAACTTTTGAAGAAAACCCCCTGGCAGTTTCCATTAATCATCAAAGCTCAAAACGTATATACATATGCGAAAAAGCTTTTAGAGTTCAGTTGGATTCTCGATGGTACGGGTGTGACGGTGAATACTACTGATGAGGCAGGCGAGTAGTGTGTGGTTTCTTGTAACTCCGCCTTGATCTAATGGAAGGTGGGATTTATTACGTAATTCACAGAATAGCTTTGCAGCACTCATTTACATTTGCCTGATAGTCAATGAATGTCCAGAAAATTTCTAGAAGACGCGTTCAGGAAAAGACAGATATTCCATTTTTTTAAAACTAGGTGCATATGAGAGTTTTGCTTTCCTTTCCAATGGCCTGTAATTGTTTGGTTGCTGTTTTCTAATAAACCGCAGCGAATGTCTTCCTCCTTTCACGGGTAGTGTATGAAGCCGATGCATACGGTGGGCGTTAAATGTTAGCCGCGCGGATAATTCTACACTGGCAGATGGTGCTAATCATGTGGGGCTCTGTCTTGGACTCGCTCCAAGGGTCAGGCTCGGTGTAATGAAACATAATAGTCTGACAAAATACACATAGATGTTCCCGAAACGTGTGTCAGACTACTTGGAAAGCCAGTAAAGCCGGTTCCGTACACAATTCGGGAGTTACACTAGCCGTACACAGAAAGTGGGGATTCCCAGGTCTGTGCATGTTGCGTCCTGTCAAGGTAAACCAGGAGTGCTCTTACTGGTCAGGCACAGCATTTAACAAGGATTTCGTCAGTGAAGGAGAAGTGGGAAGTAGATCAACTAAGCGGGTAAAATAAATTCGCGTAAATTTGCATTGCTAACTAATGTTCACCATTGCGACGCGTTGTAGTCAGCACCAAACAGGTGGTTTCCATGTTTTGGATGTCTTGCTAGATACGGACACCATTCAACACTGTGCAGTCTATCAGCCTGGTTCGTTTTTTATCTTCTGTCAGGAAGATCTCTATTTCTTAACGAATCGAACATTTTAAACAGGATCCTCCTCAATAGAATCGTCCCATAGCATACAACGAATAATCAGATTGTTTCCTAATCATCCATGCTTCTACGGGCTTGAAACCGTTTCCGCAGTTCCATGTCACGTCGAATGGCTCTGATGAATCCCGGCGCAGTGGGCGATGCCTCATACGATTTGCAATGAACCGCATGCATGTAACCGATGCAAATTCAGGGGAATAAACCCGGAAAGTGAACAGTTTTGATGCCATCAGCACACCCAGCAAATGACCCGTAATTGTCAAAGGTGCAGCGAATGTAGTGCATTCTGAGGTAACCTGGTGACCCGTACACACATATGGTTGGGTCGTACAAGCCATCACACAGTTTCGTCCATGCAAAGGCGGTCGCACAGAGACATCTCTAGTATTGTTATAGGCTAAGCACTTCGGATGGTCCACAGTGTTAAGGAGGGTTATTAGGACGTGTATATATAAAATGAACAATACAATACAACGTAATGCAATACAATACAGTACAATACAATATAGTACAGTGCAACGAAAAGCAATGCAGCGAATTATGACATGATATAATAAAATACATGCAAAATGAACATGAGAAATACAGACAAAGATAACCTGTCCATTCAAACAAGTGACTTTCAACAACAAACCACGTGAGGAGCTGACCTGGGCTCAGGCTGTGTACTCATAAAATAAGTCTAATAATACAATTTAATCAGCAACGGAACTTCCTAAAATGTGGTAGAAATAAACGCACTGCACGTAAAGCTTAGTTTTACATAACAATACACAACAAAGTACAGGCAGGGCAACCCAAACCAGGGGCCTTCAAGTGACAGCTAGTGTTGTCTACCAGCCATATTAGGTATACACACAAATATGGAAGTCGATTTCACGAGTTTTCGTTCTGACCATTAAGAGGGGACTGGCGTCTTCAGAACACCTGAGTCTGTTCTTGTTGTGAGATGAAACGTGGACACTCAAAATAATCAATTCCAAGCGAAATTTCGGGGAACCATACTGAAGTTTTCTTGGTCACGTAAGATGACCTTTGGAAAGAATTAATTAGGAGAGGCTAGCCTAATTATCTTCGAGTCACAATGACCGGAAGACTATACAGTGGATGTAATTTGTAAATTAGGTGCTTCAAACTTTAAGAAAGCCTTAGAGTGAGCTTTGAATCTGCATAATCTAATGGCCATGGCGGCCTGAAGTTTGTATTCGCAAGATACGTAGTGGCGTTAGTTTCAACCTTAGTTCCTAATTCTCACTCCATAAGGATCGTTACGCAGTGGGTCAACCAATAAGTGAATCGTTAATTTTATTTCCATTCAGCAAAGATTTCAAAGTTAGTCTGTGAACATATATTCTATGCCTGAATAGGAGATGTAAAATACCAGTTGAAGGTAGTTTAAACGCAAAATTACTGATCTCTGCTATCGATAGATCGCTCACATGTGTTTGAGTCCCTCTCAACTAGCACTTTTAGCACAAATAATTTCATGTGCCTTTGTGGAAGACAAAGCTCCATAGTTGTCAGTTGGAGAGTCAGACAGACTCACAACCACCGATAAAAAATTCACCCTTGATTTAGATCAGACAGGCTTGTTGTATTTCTTACACGGTGTCGCTCAGTGTGATTTGGTAATACCGCGCAGGTATGGCTGAGGCTATCTTTAATCACAATGGGCTGTTAGCAGCCCAGTCAAGTAAGCAAAATTCAGACAGTGACTACGTTAAGTTTATCGCCTTCTTACACACAGCTAATCACATGGTGTGAAAGTGAGATCGATTCAAGGATAACCTGGTGCCGACATTTTCGATACACAAGAAACGAACAAAATTTGCCTTCCCATCACAAGATCGGGACAAAGTGTGATCATGTATTGCTAGTTTGGATGACACACCTGGGCAGAACTTAAGGGACTGCAATGCATCAACGAAAATTGTCACCGTCATCACCACCACCATCAGTCTTGTTTTCAACTCGCAATGAACCATAGTCGAGTTCGGGACTGACCCAAATCCGGAACATATTTCTCGCAATCAGACGTCGCTCTGGTGTTGTGGCAAATAACTAGGTTCCGTACAACCCCACTATTTGACTGGTTGCAAAACACGCTAGTCGTAACGTGTCAGTCAGGTCGTTTGCCTCACCACCATTCTGTAAGTATGGCGCCCTCTGAACGAAGGGCCTTGCTGAGTGGCACATTCATGGTAGCAGCAGTAGCAGAAATAGTAGTAGTAGTAATATCGACCCAGTTGCTACCGACAGCTATGCAGTTCCGTCAATCAGGTTCGTCGGTTCGCCGGTCTGTAAAAGTGTCTGACGGCTGTACCTTGAAATCTTCAACAGCCGTTCTAATCGATGCATTTTCACATTTCAGTAGTCATTCACGTATGGTGTATTTAGTTTTTATGTTTATTGGGTGCTTGAACCACTGGGGACTGCTGTGACATACGAATAATTATATTACTACTGGTATGGCACTAACAGTAGCATATTAGCCCGACAATTCATTATCCAAAAGTTACCAAAGCATAAGTTTCGTCTGTGTCTCAACCTAAACACACACATTTCTCACCAATGACTTAAGAGCTCAAAGCACTTAGGCAAAACGTTTGTGCTAGCTGCAGTCTAGTGGTAACTGGCTGACCATGTACCAAGGATACCTGTGGTTCTTCGGGGATTTTGAGGTTTCACGAGAATTCAACATTGAGCTGAAACTTTGCCTTGGTAGATGAACAGTAGGGAACCTAAAGTGATACCCAAACGGATAACAAACTGAGTGTCAGTCTACTTCCAACTATCAAACCATGAGGCCCTACTGATTGTGTCATGGCCGACAGTGCAAGTCATTCCGGGGGAACTCAGGAAGCCTAGAGTTAGAGCCTTTGCACAGGCTCTAATACCATTTGCTACTTCAATAAACTTTAAATAAAGCAGGCAAACTCCACGGTCAAAAATTCATATGGAGGTATCATAAAAGCGACTGTCTCCTCCTCTTGCTAGAGCATTTTGGTGAAGGGCAAGTGAGACCATGTTTTTGCCATTTTCTAGCACTTACCAAGGAACCTTAGACTGGAAATCCCATCCAATATTCATGGCCGTATCTTCGAAACTATTTTGGATTAACAAGAACTTCATATGGCAATCATTTCACCTTAGTAGATGTAAGTTAATTATTCAGTCCGAAACTTTCTTTTCTGAATCGAACTCATACTAACCCGACACAAAAAAAACAAAAACAAAAAAACAAACAGATTTTAACCACGGGTCGCAAACGAAACTCTCAGAACCAACAAGAAAAGCCCACTTGTCAAGCTTTCCATACTTTGGCTCCAGGTTGAGGTTTGCTCATTCCGTCCGTAGTTCTGGGCATGACGCGACAGTCGATTAGTTGGACTACCTCAAACGTGAATAAGACAGTAGAGCTAATTCAGTTTTATCACTATACTTGTTACCGAGGCCCACTAATCGATACTCACTACTGTTCATTTGGCTTCAGTGCTCCGAAACAAACAGCTGTTTTCTCTACGGGTAGCGATGTTCGAAAAACTGCTGGAGAATAACGACAAGGAAGGCGCACTTTGAGCCGAACCCAGTTTGTTTTCGACAACGCAGCTTCTCAGGAGTGGTAGTCAGTCCTTGCAGGGCTGCAGTTGTTACCAGGTTGGTCGCAGAGGTCTCCGAATGGCCACCTCGATGACATACGCTCACTCTTAGAAATTGAGACACTTGTAGAAGCTTGCCGTTTTTATGACTTGCAGATGTTCTGTGCCACTGTGAAGTACTTTTAAAACGTATCGCTAATTTGGGTGTATGAGGCCGGAGAACCTATTTCTCACGATGCCCTGCCAATACAGTGAGCGAGCATGGATGATGGATCTATATATTTTCGTGATAACCTCACTGAGTAACCTTCATTTTCTGGGTCACTGATGTGGATAAGTTAGGACACCATTCGTTTGTTTCAATTTTCACCGTCCCCTCTAATTATACAGGCCTTCCTGAGACTGCGAGCCGCCTCAGTAATCTTCCTGATGCATCAAGTTACCTACTTTGAGTTTTGAACATTCTTGCTTCAGTCAAAACAATGGACGTTTCTACATCCGACCAGAGTCGGATCCTGGTTTTACTTCCGGATATACCTTTTAAAAGATCGAGTCCATTAAACTGCTTCATTCTTTCCACTCACCAGTTGTTCAGATGAGTCAACTAAAAAGTCAACTGAGGTGTTGGTAGATGTATTGAGCACGGAAGTCCAACAGTCAGACAGTAAATGCTTCCATCCATTTGTGGGTTCTTACCTACCTACATATCCCCATATATGGCTCACAACTAACTAATCCATCTGAAACGAAAATCAGGGGGAATTTTAGTTAAAGCAACTTACGTATGTATATACGTATTTCAATGTTTAGCTAACAATATCTGATGATGGTTCTGTCCAAGTAATGATCATTATTCGCTGGCTGTTTTTCCTATAAAATGAAATTAAATAGAGTATCGCGCAATGCACTCATTTGCACCCCAAATTGTTTCTAACGAGAGGCACAGTTGAATCCTCACTGAATCTCTTTTTATGATATTCGTCAACTGACATCAAAATCACAGGTAGTTCCATTCACAGCTCTAGGGGCGGCACTGCAAGGCGGACACAAAACTCGCATGGTGGGGCCCGCGCTTGTGATCTAAAATGTAAAACGGTCTTCGACTTATGCTAGGTAGTCGACGTGCAATCGATCGAAGTGCCTAGCTTCTTGGAAAATGTCGGATCGTCCCGGCTTGTTTTGTAAATTTGTTCTTTCGGTGAACAGATGTCAGTCAGTACACAGCTGCATAAATCAATAAAGGTTTATAACTGGTATCCTTAGCCACGGTAAACCGGTTAAAGTCAATACTCAGTTCAAGCAAAACACTGCCAGTCAATCATGTCTTATCAATGAGGAAGATCCGTTGGCTTAGAATGTTGCAGAGGAACAAACGTCTCATTGTACCACCTAACAGAAAATCTTCAGGTGTTCTGATCAATCACACCGACCGGACGGCTAAACTGTCCAAAATCCTCAAAACGTGTAGATTTTTATTCGCTAAACAGCAAACTGAAACTGTTCGGGAAATGTGGCAGGCTATCGCGGAATACTTGAAAGGGCTGAATCAAAAAAGATTCAGGCAAATACGTGATGCAATATAACCCACTGATTATTTTCTGCTGTGACAAGAATGTATGTCCTACGCAAACCTCATGGGTCTTCGATTCTAAAACACGTCATACTTTTCGTGTCCTGGTCCTTTCTTATTGTCACTATCTTTAACCCAAGGAGATCGTTGAATTTGCAGATTTATCACAATACCTTGGCATCCAAAATAGGAAAATTACATCTTTGGATGTTGAATATAATTTTACCGATGAATTCTATAGTATTTTTGTTTTTTTTTTCGACAGGGAATACTGCTTTTAAATTATCTATACAGGATTCCAGAACGCTTTGAGACCGAATTTTCTCGTGACATGGCCATGAGAAGCCGTCTAAAGTCACCAATAACAGGTATTTATTGGGCAGTCTTGAACCCAAAATGTCAACAAGCCGTCAGAAAGACCGTACGTAGACAACGTTCTCAGCATATGTTCAAAATATGGACTGACATGTGCGAGGGTTGCACCAGCCACCTAACGAAGCTTATTAAAAACTCAGGTTTGCCGTCGAAGTGAAATCGAAATCGTTCAGCTGTAACATCCTTTCGGTGCCTAGCTGTCATGCCACCCGAAGGAAGCACGGGGGCTGGGATACTGCCGGGTTGCCGAAGCCTAGATAAGTGAATTCAGGATGCACAGGTCGGGTTGGAACCACAGCTCTTCCGGCCAGCGAATTCGCGCTCTAACCACTGAATCATGTTGCCCTCGTCGAAGCGGGACAAGCTAGCCTATAAAGCGCATCTGGTCATTATCAGTAATACTATTATTACTATTACCACTGACAGCAACACCAGAGGAGATCACTGGTGCTTCAGTGCCGTATAAACAAGTCAATTTATTTGAATGAAGCTTTATAATGGAAAAAGAGAGGAGCGGGACAATGAAGGGAAGGCTAGCTACCAGAAACATCTCAGGTGTCTACATCTCCTGTCAGACAATCTGGATAGAAACTGACAGCATGGACACCGCTGACATCTGTTGGACGCCGTATCATTTATTAACTCTAACCAAAAACAAGGGGGTCATGTGGAAGGTGAACACCAAAAACAGCGTCCAAACTTTTCGTAACACCCGTCGCTCCCTTCTGTCATGTCGTATTATGTCCGCCTCTGGGCTTCCGTTACTCTGAATTTGGCACAAAAACAATCCTCTTCGCAGGTGATAACTCGATATGCGCAACGCACAACTCAGTCAACTTGGCTTGTACTATTGGATCCAGTCTTTCGGTGAGCTACCGTCTACTTGACAAAAAACCCATCCCCTGATCACTTCATTGAGAATTCGCTAGATCCAGCCGAATTCAACCATAGTTCTGAGACATCGTTATTCGAAGAGCTGAAGATGTCGCAGACACTCCCACCGAAGTGGCCAATTTTCGCAGCCCAACAACAATACGGCCCGCGCTGTGGTCTGATATGAGCGAGTTTTGAGACCTGTTGAGATGTCTTTTGGATGCCAAAAATTGGTAAACGTAATTTTGACCTTCGAGATTCGAGAGCTAACTTTGTCTATCGGACCACCATCAGAACTAATGCAACTTCCGAGGTACGTATAGCGTTTCAAAACTTTCAATGTCAGTGAATTCTCAGAAGCGTGTCCAAATTTGTAAGTCCCGCATTATGACTTTGCACTTTGTGGGTGGGAAGTAAATGCCGGAAGACCGAATGATCTCGCTCAGCTTTCTAGAACTGCCTATGCTACCTGCCCTTCTTCAAAAATGAGAACAATGCCATCTACATATCCCAGGTCCACAAGGTTCTCGCTTGGAGAGATCTGAAGACCGGGGTTCTGGACAACTTCCAGTTTTCGTATTAATAGCTAATCAATAACGAAATTAAACGAAAACGGAGAGGACACGTTTGTCTGAAACAACTACTTGTGCGCAAGCTTCTGATAAGCTCCCCGTACATTCTGGAGCACGCACAAGCATGGGAATACAAACAGTCTACGATATTTATGAAATCATAGAGTAAAAGTGTGTTAAAAAGAGCGAACTGGTCGAAGTTAAAGGGTACTAAAATCATGGGGTTTCTAAATGCATGCCATAAATTTAACATTGGATGGAAAGTGAAGATGTGGTCCACACAGCCGTTTCTAGATCTGGATTGTGCTTGCCATTCTCAGGTCTTGTCTTCACGCACCTTTGTGGGACAAATGCTGATAAGCCACGCATAGTCTGCTTACAACGGGGTTCAAAATGATTCCTCTACTATTGCCACCCTCATTCCGAACACCCTTTCTTGAAGATAGTCACCACGGTGGGACGATCTCCTTTACTCAGATAGAGGAAAATCAGTTAGACAAGCACTGACTGAGGATTTTACACCCAACTTTAAGCAGAGCGGGTGGGAGTTAATCGGGGCCAGCAGGTTGGTGAAGCTTGAGGGATTCACTACTTTCCGGAGTTGTCGGGGCTTCCAGCTTCACTGTCCAGGGCTGCGTTGCGGGTTTGGAACCCGGATGAACAACTGCAGGTGACCAGGAGACTTCGGCCGTTTCGGAAGCTGGTACTGCACAGAAAAGATTTGTGGTCAGTTCACTTCTGTAGAAGGCGCTCGCTGCCGTCCGTGCGTCTCACTTCCAGTCCCGGAAGACCGCCTACCACTCAGCAGCGCCAAGTCCACCTACTTCCGCATTCTTACCCAGGAAAGCACAACAATATCTGAGCTCTTAGCCCGCCGTAACAAAGCGCTCCAAACGTCATTGAGAATACCAGAGCTGCGGTCTGTCGGAAAGTAAGCAGATATGATGAACAGTCAGCACGTTTCTAAGGTACTCTCAAAGACGTTACCAGATGAACCGCAAAGAGGCAGCTACCAACAAGCAACCATTCAAACGGAGACCCATAAGCTCAGTGGTGCAGATAAAGTATGGAAATTTCCAATGATCCAACTCGTTAATCACTTGATACATAGCGTGCACAAAGATGCACAAAGAAAAGATGATGGGCTACTTCAACATCCTGAAGAACGCATTATTGTGGACATTGTAACTTCACATGAGTCAGAGGTGAATGAGCTGTATCTGAATAATAATGGAGAGAATTGGACCACTGTCGGATTAACCGAAGTGACCGAATGAGCAGCTTCCATCACAACTGTTTCGGAAACAGCTCTAAGGTGAAACTCGTTGCATAAATTCGAACAATCATCACTTGGAGGTGAGTCATATGATTCTTCCTACTTATTTCACTCCGCAATAAAAAATTACAACGACAGTTTTTCTGATCTAACTAACCGATGATTGCTTGCGTGTTGTCTACCGTTGCTGCGCCTTCGGATCAACTGAACCCTCGATTTTTTGGACGTGCAGATTAAAAAAGGGAAGTGTGCAAATTATATATCATTTTTATTGCTCTTCATGCTCGGAGAACTAGGTCGATAGAGGCAGTTGAGAATGCCTAGAGTCCATATTGCAGAGAATTCGATTTTACGATTTAGAAAATGTAGGGAGTAAAGCTGAAGTTTGTTGCTATCCCTGCTAGCGGTGACCTTTCGTTGTCTTCGAGCCACACACCTATTTTCACTTCTCAGAAAATGTAGCAGGATGAACTTGAGTCATTCGTTCACTCGCATACAAGTGAATCTATCTAGTTGAATCTATACACGTCACCCGATAACACTAAGACAGTGCAACCATATATGGAAGCACAGCGTGTACGTTAATGAATGGTACAACGAATGTTAACGTAAGAGCAACAACATTCGCACTGGGAATCACTGGCACAGACTTATCCAAGTTGGATATGCCAGTGCATTTGTGAAGTCCACAGAAGCCTAATTTCCTCGACACGCGACACTCGCACACTTCATTTGACAGCCAGCAGTGCCATGTGCTATGGTATGAAGGAGAAAGTTTGTATCTCAGGTTGTGAACCTTGTGGCTGAATTTTTCGCCAGCATGCCAATTTTTGTTGTAAACGCTTCGCAACCAATCTAGGTGATACTATCAAGATGTGGCGTAGCAGTGCGTTATAGTCGTAAACGCGCATTTAAATTCCAGCCGTAAAGTGCTCGTGAAAGTCGCAAAAGCTGTTAATCGCTAATTGACTATTCATATCAAGTTGGGTCCTGCATCGGCCACTTGATGATCAATCGTTTTTTGCGACAACAGGATGTCTATCCTTCTAAGCTGAGAATGGTGTGAAAAAGGTGTTCAAAACGATACAAGATCATTGTTAGTATGCATATAAGCATCAACCCAAGGACAAGTATACACTTTTTCTAAAGCAATCACAGAACGCTACTTTTGGTCCCTGTTGCCATACTTTTTAAATTCGTACGTCTGACTTCGTTCAGACGCAGTCACGTTAACTCCACTAGTACGCTGAAATAACTAAATAGATAGATAGAAAAATGAATAGATAGATAGTAGATAGATAGATAGATAGATAGATAGATAGATAGATAGATAGATAGATAGATAGATAGATAGATAGATAGATAGATAGATTAGATAATAGATAGATAGATAGATAGATAGATAGATAGATAGATAGATAGATAGATAGATAGATAGATAGATAGATAGATAGATAGATAGATAGATAGATAGATAGATAGATAGATAGATAGATAGATAGATAGATAGATAGATAGATAGATAGATAGATAGATAGATAGATAGATAGATAGATAGATAGATAGATAGATAGATAGATAGATAGATAGATAGATAGATAGATAGATAGATAGATAGATAGATAGATAGATAGATAGATAGATAGATAGATAGATAGATAGATAGATAGATAGATAGATAGATAGATAGATAGATAGATAGATAGATAGATAGATAGATAGATAGATAGATAGATAGATAGATAGATAGATAGATAGATAGATAGATAGATAGATAGATAGATAGATAGATAGATAGATAGATAGATAGATAGATAGATAGATAGATAGATAGATAGATAGATAGATAGATAGATAGATAGATAGATAGATAGATAGATAGATAGATAGATAGATAGATAGATAGATAGATAGATAGATAGATAGATAGATAGATAGATAGATAGATAGATAGATAGATAGATAGATAGATAGATAGATAGATAGATAGATAGATAGATAGATAGATAGATAGATAGATAGATAGATAGATAGATAGATAGATAGATAGATAGATAGATAGATAGATAGATAGATAGATAGATAGATAGATAGATAGATAGATAGATAGATAGATAGATAGATAGATAGATAGATAGATAGATAGATAGATAGATAGATAGATAGATAGATAGATAGATAGATAGATAGATAGATAGATAGATAGATAGATAGATAGATAGATAGATAGATAGATAGATAGATAGATAGATAGATAGATAGATAGATAGATAGATTGTTTAATTACTTGATTTCTTTCTCCTTGGGTTAGTTATGTCATGCGGCTATCCAGAGCACTTCCGTGGGGACATCCTTTCCCTGGTCTGCCCCAATCATTCTGATTAGCCCACATCACCAGATAAAACATTAGAATGAGGGTTCACTCTGCGTAATGCTCATGAGCAGTGTAAATTCTCAGCCGTGCCCGGACTCCGGAAATCCGATAGGCGAAGAAAACGTGTTCCCACTACTCCACCGGACGCACCTGATTCATCACATGTGAATATGCGATATCTTAGAAAAGCACACTCATTTGCAAGCTGCTTTGATACGACCCGGATACCCTGTTGAATCTATCGCTTACACTACGGGATATGTTGGTTTTGGGGCTTCACAGGATCAAGGTTTAACCAATAGGCCACCACAGTGCATGAAACCACAGTTGACAAAACATCATACAGGATACATAATCAGAATATAGTGACGGAATATACGGAATGGAAAAAAACCGAACCGTCGTGGTACTGTTGAGCCCATGTCTGCATGTAAGCATGTTCACTTCACAGATCATCAAAAAGTTTTTTTCCATTTTCCTCCAACAACCTCGAGGGGATCAAACGGTCATCAGTTGGTGAAAACAAACGGATCGATATGGTTTGGCTTCGGCCATGTGATGCACACATGTGAACAAATACAATATTTGTTGCCTTTCGAAATGGCTTTGTTATTTTCAACAAAAAGGAAGGGACAGCGGATGAGACAATTTAGTTGTACGACCGACTCACGAAGCAGTTGTAGATATCTATGGAACACACACACAAACAGATGCGTATACACACGCCCATAGAGGCAGTAGAAACTACCGCGCGTTACAATACGACTGATGTTATCTTTTGTAATGGAATGATTGCCTATATTCCGCGTAAACTGATTTGGCCTTCAGAAGTAGTCCAAATCCGTCGCATGTGATGACTGTCTGGGTTTGTTTACCGACACGTGAAGAGCCTACAATAGCTTATAAGAGACACTCAAGGTATGTGATCAGTGAATGAATGAACTTTCATGCGGCTTGTTTATTTGGGAGATGCCAAATAAGACCACGTGACAAAATTTCAATAATTTACCCTTGTTTTGGCGTTCTTAGCTTTGGGCGAATGAAATAAGAAACTGTGTGGAAATAATTTAACCATAGAAGCCTGGGTGACCGATTTTAAGGAACACCTCAGTCACTCCTTCAGTTCGTCAGGTTTACATGAACTGCACCCATATTCCGTAATTTCGTGTAGACTGGAATTTGCGTCCCAGAAATTGAACCCGTAACGTTTTCAAGTAGCAGCCGATCGCTCAGTTGCATGCTTTTGTTGATCGTTTTCGTGGCCACGTGAACATCAGCACGATACTAATCGTCGGGGTTCGTGAGGGTGTTCGTGTTGTCGAATGTGGCCGAATCAGAACGAGTGCAGCGGGCTGACAATCATCAAACCGAGAAGTGTTTGTAAGCCACGGTGTTGCGCATAAGGTCTTGTAGGTTTCATCAGGATTAACTGATTTGTCCACCATCAGGAATTCCGTATCACACTAGTTAGATGGGTGTACAGGAATTCCCATTCCACATACAACCTTACATCAACAAAAAGTATAAAAGATAATATATTTCGGACACTCGAATGATAACCTCCGTCTGCGCGGAATATGGGAACAAGATTTCTGCCCGTTAAGTCAGGTGACCATGCAATGTGTCAGTGTTCTGGTGGATGACCTTCGGTCATTAAATTACATGGGTTTACAAGGATACACGACAGTTCGAGCAAATCCGACCAGGGGGCATCCTATCCCACAATAATTTATCACAGGACAGTACATCTCCTAGACCCTCAGCCCGAAATAGCTCGTCTGAGACTCGTCATACTGATATTAATTTTCAATAATCACGGAGGAGATGCGTAGCCAGGATTCAGTTTACAAAGTCAATTTGCTTGAACAGGGAAAACTCGATAAGTATTTAATATGAAACAACCATCTAAATCACGAATTGCTTTTTAAATTTACTTATGAAAGCATAAATGTAATCTCAATGGACTTATCCACTTCAGAAAGAATTCCCGCGCAATAACTCATAGGAAAAGAAAAGCTGTATGAGCTTCGGTATCTCCTCTTCCGGTTGGACCGCTCATAAAGACTGACCAAAGTAGGTGTAGGCTTCAAGCTGGCCAAAATTAAGAATCAGAGTTCACGTACCAGGAATGATAAAGCTGCTGGGAATTTACTGAGCCTCGTGGAGTAGATCAATGAATACCCAATCCCACAAGGCTCAAGACACATACGAAAAGATTTTGTGTACGCTCTTGGTACCTTGATTCTTGGCAACGTTTTGTATTATGCTGGAAGAACACTGAAACACGTAGACTTTGAATGAAGGAATTTGAGCCTAGACAAGAGCAGCAAAGTCAATCACATTGCTGTTATACATGTATCACTTGCTGGTTCCCATAGTGTAAAACAAATCGCTGGGAGAATGTTCAAATGATTTCCTTCCGGGCAACCTCTTTTCCGGGACACTCGCATGAGAGTAGAAAAACCGGTAGACACATAAACCAAAGCAAAAAACTGCACTAACACCGGCCCGCCAAACTGACTCAGCGCAGGTGAATAGCACCCATGTGGCTGTCACGAATTGGGTTCGTTTACTAGGCAACTACAGAAGACAGAACGAAATATGAAAGTGCGTACCCGTTGAGCCAAGAGATCACGTGTGCATTATGCGGCCAGAATCAGATTATTTGACTACTGGATCGATATCTCGGTGATCGCCGATCTGCACTCAAGACAGCAGTGAATGTACGCCCACATCGTGTACTCATGCTGGAAGAAGCGGAGAAATTGAGCAGTCGAACCACCCGAATAGCGTAATTAGTGTGGCTAGCAGTGGCAATGTGAATCGAATGGCTACTCTGCTTTGTTATTACCAAAGCAGTTCCACTAACTCTAAGTGGCTAATAAATCAGTCACATGACCACACCAGCTTTCATAATGACAGTCCGGATGGCTGGACGGTACACGGTATCCACTGGTAGGAAATTACCCCATATTTATACTAGTGGTTGACAAGTTGTCCTACAACTATCATGGATTCACTGACTTTATGCTTTTATGTTTTTTTTATTTTAAACCATTCTTGACGCCATGATACTAATGTTGAATTGGACCACAACTTTGAAATTCCGTTTCTGGCTATTGCGCAAACTGACATTCCCAATCTAGTAATGAGCGGTCCCTTTGAGTCGACTTGAAATTTATTGAATTGTAAGAGCATGCAGATGGCACGAGTCAGTCCATCTCCACCTGATCTTCCAAAGAGCACAGGCACTTTCAAATAATTCAGCCATATTGTCAGGATAGCATCAATCGGCCAGTGAAGAAAACTGATATCTTGTGGATTTATTCAGTGCCTTATAAATGTCTATCACAGATCTGCTGCTCATCCAAACGGATGCTAAACGATTCTTGATGGGCAGGTTTTTGACCAATACATACATCCAATTATGCACAGGTTTTGCGGTTGTACACCACATATGAGACTCGTGCGAGGTGTCCATTTACGCAACGTTTTACGAAACGAACGGATCGAGGTAACAAAAACCTGATCAAAAGGAAAAAGAATCAAATTAGCAAGTGATAGTGTTGGTTACCCCCAGGGAAGTCACGTGCTGAGAGAGTAGCAGCTGCAGGTTACTATGGCGTGACCACTGAATAACGAGTGAAGCTCTACATAAGCCGTTATTATAGTGAAATTGATTAACAAGGTATATTGCAATGATACTATTTCGTTTTGTGGTAGTATAATGTAGTCCAGTGCGTTTTTTAAGTGTAAATTGTGACGATGCTGATTTGGGATAGGTTTCAAATCAGCCAAGCACAACTCTGCGTGAACATCTACCTCAGCCCGGAGATGTTCGTAGTCGTAAGGTTAGTGGTTGCGTGGTTTTATTTCACAGTAAAGCTGCACTAACTGCATAGGATCTGATTATGGTGTCTGAAGGTACTGCGAGGATATAGTGTCCCAGTAATTAGTATCAGAGAACCGCAGCTAGTCTACGACCAACTGTCTATCCACCGATAAATGATGAACATCCACAAGTGAACAACAGGATGCAAGTTGAATAATTCGCTTGCCGTTGTTTCATATTTTCATTCGTATAGTCATTACTACTACCTGGTCGAGAACAAGTTCCAGCGCTCAACAGATTGCGTCGCTCTTCCAACAAAATTGAGTTAGCGCTAGTGATTCGTAGCTATCAATTTGATGATGGATATGTGTCTAACCAAGTGAAACCTCCGTTGGAGGCTTATGGGATAGCCATTCTTCCCACCAACTTTTAAATCACTTAGAATTCACTAACTGTAACTGGGCGCCATAGCTCGCAGGTTGTCCATAAATCGTATGCACCATATGTACCTGCAGAGTCAACGGAATGATGATTTACATTCAAACTTACAACTCACAAGTGTCAATATTCTTGGTTCATGGACATGGGAAAATACAAGGCCTCATTCGTGCAAGCCAAAGAACAGGACTTCTTCATAACACTGAGCTCATTCCTCAATTACCTCGTGGTGACCGAACCTACCAGCTTTGCTTCTGAATTTAGGGACTGAGCTGAAGACTATAGTGTTATCGGCAGATTAGACTAGTCTGACAGCGGGGTGGACCAAAGCACGAGGACGAAGTTTTTTGGAGATGAAAGTTTTGCCAGACGAAATGGGGTTTGGTTTGAAGAGGATCCAAATTCAAACAAGACTTCAGTAACATACCAATATGACATATTTGTACTGAACGATTTGTACTTCATGCGTCGTCTTTATTTCTTTCCTGGCAGTAAAATCACTTAAATAGGCACTGTACCACAAAGGCACTTTGTTACAGCTTTGGCCAAAACTCAGCTGATCAGTCTGCTGAAACGAAATGGAAATGGAGTAAGTTCCAAACTTTCGGTTGTATAGCACCGTAAAAATATGGAAAATCCATAAAAAACCACATCCAGGACTTCCAGCATTCATCCATTTCCCCGCACTCATTTGACCGCAAACAGGTGAGGAAACGTAATTTGCTACCGAGGGTAAGGGGTGGCCTTGAGTTTTTAGTGCACCCTCTTCTAAGAGGGAGCCCTGTTTCAAGCCGAGGACAGTGGTGACTGCACTGGCTACAAACAATGCTCTCCCCTTTTGTGAGGCGAATTTCGGTACTACTAGATCAGCAATCACTGATGGTTAGCAGTCTGTTATTAAATTTTCGTTGAACGTGACACTGGATGAGTGCCGGCAATCATGAATGGATTTGCATTATCCTAAGAATGGTTATTTACGTACTTCTCATCTTCTGTCATTGATTTGGAACAAGAAAAATGAAGTTCAATTCATTCCACCCCATATGTGATGTGAGTATATATGGCATAAAGGCTTCACCGACTGACCGTAGAAATTTCCCCCGACTGAGACGCGTAACTGAGTGTAGCTAGTGCTGACTTGGAAGAGGGCTAAGTGATTCCACTCTCCATTGTAAAACATTCAAACGCCGAACGAATCAGTCGTCTCTGGGCTGATTAAGAAAATGATGATAGATTTGGTAACTTTGTGCAAAGCTAATCTGATTCATCGAAGCTGAGCGTTGGTAACAAAGCTAGCAATCGGAAAATTCGCTCCCATGTCTCGGAGACGAAATATCCTAGGTTTTCGATACTAGTTGTCGATGGGGGTATTGCATCGAAACAGTGTCAATTTTAGCGGGCGTGCATAAACTCGCACAGACAAGTTGCACACATCTCGTTTGTTTTAATGAAATTGTGATCCAACGGCAAGCAGGGACGAAAGTCCGGAGATGTTTCAGAGTTTTGTACCTCAGAGTTATTTGAGTACTAATGAGCTAATTAATGATTGTTTCTGTTGCGACATCTGTTACGGTATCGCACCTCACATGTTGGTCTTTGGCTTGCTGTTCTGCCAACTACAGTACATCAGAAGGACCAGTCGCCTGAGGCGGTTCATTACGGGAACAAAACCAGATTGATACAATAATATTTATAGGGCGATCACGGAAGTTCCCACAAGGTCACGCTAGAATCTTCGTGAATCCAGCTATCAATGCTCAATCCTGATTGGCTCACATTCTGACTTATTAGGTGCATGGCTGTCCAAAGTGACCCGACTCTAAAATGAATAAAAAACCCGGAATTTGTGTAAATTCACCGTCATGTCAGCGTAATATAAAACCGGAAGTAGTTTTTATGGCAGACTCCCCCAAAACTTTCTTTGACAATGCATTGCACAGAGCGTGCTTATCTGATTACTATGAGTAACGAAACCAAGGATTTTGCATGCGACACTACATGATTAGGCGTTACCGTTGACATTCAACTAAAATCGCAGTAACTGCGCCATGCAACACCGCCTTATCGCTTGAGCTGTCTTCAACATTCAAAAGTTTCGGTACGCGTTATGCTGTGTGAGCCGCTGAAACCTGACAGGACTATCGCAAGAGGGCGACAGAATTTCGGTCTAATGCACCCGTGCACAACCGGGCCTGCACACCTAAATGGCTACTTTGTTGTTGACAGGATATCTGACAAGCCACATTTGTCTAACGTCGGAAGTCCCTGCGTGTACACGGTGATCAGGTCAAGATATGAATGGCGACTAACTTGTTGAAGTTGGGCAAGTAGTGACAAGGGTCTAGTGTTTGTCGGGGGAAGAACATATTTTTAGTGATGCACAAAGCGCAGGTTGTGTTTGCATACATCTTGACTGAACCCGTAGATCGCAGGCGATGAACCCAATCATCGACACCCGGAGACATAAAGCTTTAGCTACAGCTGCCCAAACGCCTAAGAATCAATAGGAGTTTCATCAACCATACAAGTAGTATTGTTGCGTTGAGTCCCTTGGAAGAAAGCACAACCATGGAGGTTCCATGGTGTGATTTGTTCCTTCGCCTAGCAGAGTTCAATCGATCAGATATAATCAGTCTGAACCAATTGCCCACATGAACTTCTTCAATCCAACCTCGCGAAATGCTTAGTTTAGACGGGCGCGATATTCGTTACCTATCAAAGAAGGAATACACCGCAGCATGTGCAGTGTGAGATTGGCCTGATGATAGCTAGACGCCAGAGCGTTTTTCTATGGAGATTACTCTTGTGCGAATGGGCTATAAGAGTGTTTCTCCTCAACAAGGGGACGCTAGTAGTAACAGAACACTTGGAGTAGCGGTAATTATGGAACAAATGCACCGCCTCCCCGTTTAGGACTGGGAAAATATTTAGCATGCAACTATAAATGATCAATCAATAGGTTAAGCCACCTTCTAAAGATACTTTACTCCTTTAAACTCCTCGATGAGTCCATAGCGAAACTTTTTTTGTCGGACTCCTCAACTTCGTATCGCCAGAACTTCAGACGAACTTCAGCAAGACGATGGTATACCCAATGCGGCATTTTGGAAGTTTGAATCAGCCTGAATGTTTACCTAACTGAATATCACCATAATTAGTCTGCATGAATAGAGCGTCCATTCTGACTTTTGATCACAAGGAAAACAAAGAAGCTCAGAGAGGTTTTGAAATGCCCTTTTTCCGCCTGGTTTGGATTCGAACTTTTAGTGAATAAGACATAATTCTTGGAGGTGTGCTCTCTTCAGGGAATGACTAGCTCTTCCAAGCTAACAAAAACCTGGCGACTCCCGTATATTTCCTGGAGCTATTTTTTTCCAGAGCTGTCCTGTTTAGAAAGGTTACACTCTCACAATTTATAGAAAATTATTAAACAGATGCTTGCCGTCCCAGTGAAAACGCAAAAACAAGGCGCAGCCACATTACTAACACTTGATTAGTACGAACTAATAAGACTGGTGGCAGTTAGGCAATCGCAACGAGTATACTCGGAAAGTACAGTTTACTGGCTACATCATGGTCCAACTTCAAACCACACAAGCAGTGGTTCAAACCTGGCTTTAAGACTGTTGAAGGGAGGAATAGTATGCTTCCCGTGTTCGTATTAAGGAACTAGAACATTAAGTTTGTAAACAAACAGGCTAACATTTTATGAGCTGACGTTTTAGACAAGCGGGAGCCAGAGGGACAAATAGGTAGCTTCCGGAAGATTGTAAACTGATAACTGTACAGTTTCTCGTCAGGGAAATTCCTCTATCATTCTGTGTTCCATGAAGTGCAACATGAAACTGAATCCCTCTAGTAAACTCCAGCGCTGTTCGTGTTACGATTAGGACAATATAGTCATCATTTTCTTGTCTGACACTCGGGATCTCGCAAATTTTGCATTCGTTCTCGAGACTCACTTTGTTCCAACTCTCTACACTCTGCTAACTTGTACATCCAACGGGTCCAAAGGTTCCCCCACGATGGTGCGTTACACGATTGATCTTTGGACTCCACGGCAGCGCTCATAACAATTTCAGCTTCATGTTTTCTACGACATCTAAATTAAAACCATGAATTCCCGTTGGAAACTGGTGTGGCGAAATGAAAACACCACGGAACGGTGGAAATTAAGCCGCAGCGTTGTCAGACAGACATCTGGTAGACTTCATCACCATTCTTTACCGGACCTCACCCACTCCCAACAATGATCTATCTATCTGCAATATACGGATATCTTTGCAGATATGATGTCAGAAAACTGAGACGCTGGTTTCACAGAGCACTGTAAACACAACCAAATAGGTCAACAAATAGATGAATAAAACAGATGAAAATAAGGTATGCTGTTTTGGACAATACGGTGGACGAAATGGGAAAACTCCTTTGCAAAACACAACTCAGTTTAACCCAGTTCAACGTATTCAGATGCATTCTGTATCATCTGTGCTCTCGCTAAATGCAGTTGAACAGGTTCTCCGCATTCCCTTGGTGATGCAGGCAAATAGTACTTATTTAGCATAAGATCTGAAAATATCTTATTCAAACAAGCAATATATTGCGGTTCTCTTGGTTCTGCAACATTGAACTCACTTCGCGCTGATGTCCATTTGAGGCGGCTCATTGGGCTTTCTCAGGATAAAATTTCACTGGATGACGTTGTGGTATGTCCTCTCCATCCCCGCACTGTCCAAATCCGATTGGTAAGGCCAATTATTCGACCGTACCACAGCGACTCTAGGACAGGCTTTGACTGTTTCGCCCTTCTTGAGTTTCATTAAGTAGATGTATCTCCCCCCTCCGAGTTTCCATCAATCTCATATTCCACTTGACCAAATTATACGCTACCGTGGAACTACTTTTATTTGTTGATTCCATTGGTGTTAATAAGCGACTGAATTGAATCTGCCCTTGTTATGACATTTTTCAACTAAATTTGGACTATCAAAAAATACTCAGCAACCTTGTGAGTAGTGTGTTGTACCTAGAAATATACTGCGATATCTCGATTATCATGCCAGTGCAGACATGAGGCAACTTTTCTGCAACACATTCAGTTTAAGATCATAAGGCAAGGGATTTGGTTAGGTCTCTGGTTGACATCAGCGTAACTTGCAAGCCAATGTATTGCACGCACTGCAATATTTTCGTCTCATAAGGAACGTTTCACCGTGAGATTTGGAAATAAGTTAGCTCATTTACTGTTTTAACCCGAAAGTGCTTTTAAAACTTCAAAAACTCTACGCCTTCACAAGGGAGTAAAAGTGGAATAAGCAAGGTAGACAGCTCGACCACTGGCCAATCATGCCTGTCCCTCTCTATTTACTAATGAGCATATAGATTATAGTGTATGATTAGTCCAAATCGAGACCAAGCTAAAGGGAGGATGTCCAACTTTTTCATCAGACATTTTACATTAGTAGGACTACCCCTATTCTCAGTACATCGACGGTGCGGAAGTGTCCACGTTTTCTGGAGTTCTAATAAGAAGGGAATGCACTGAAGATGTCTCCTCAAATGGTGACGAAACGTTTGCAAATCAGTTGCCAAGCTCGGTGAAAAGATCAACAGCCACCTGACCAACTACCACCTAACGCATCCGAGCTACTAATATTCCAACACACTACCAAGAAGGGAATTCATAAGTACAAAAAGTTCTTTTCCGCATAGTCTCGGTCTTGCCAAACCCGAGCGTACGGTTGGCTGTGTTTGGAACCAATTCAGACAGTTCTAACATGTATAATCTCACTTTAATGACCCCACGCACACTGGTGCACGCGAATGTTTGCATCGTACAAAGTTGGGCGGCCAACTAGAGCACGAGCGACGTTCATCTGGCCTTCAACATCTGTGAGCTGTGAATAAGCGTAAGCGCACCGTCAGAACCTCTCATAGATGCATTGTAATTCCCATGCCAACAGTGCAACCAAGTGGCACCTACTGACATTCGAATCAAACGGCAGAAATCGGAGTTAATGAAGTGGAAATACGCACGACGCCATGTGAGTCTTTCCTAATGTCAATTGGTTCCCGATAGTTTCCCCCGAATGATTACTCACCAGGTTTAGTGTTGTTGACAAGCTGCCTAAGTGAAAGAATTTTTCCGTGTTGAGGCCAGAGAATTTTTTTTAAAAAGACATTATTATCGGATGGTCACATGTGCCATTCTTGACCATGGTATAATAAATATGAAAGGTTTTGACCAGTACTCTCATTTGTATAGCAATTCGGTTTTCACAGAAGACTCAGTTGAGTCTCTCGTCTTTATGATGTTCTTCAGCAACCTTGTTAGCAGTTTCTTTAAAGAGACTATGCAAGTTGTTATCAACATGACACCAAAATATTCTACAACTGAATGTGCTGCACACAGGCTGCCTCATGATTGAGTTGGCACGATATTCAAGATATCGCAGTATATTTTCATAGAGGAAACTACTCACAAGGTTGCTGAAAACTCTTCAACAGCCCACGACCGGTTTCGCCCTTCTTGGGGCTCATCAGGTAGGCGCAGTCCCCGAGTTTCCGTCAATCTTATTTTCTACTTGAACCCAAATCGGATTGTTTTCGAGAAATACACTAATTTGCAAATCATTTTGGCTTTTATGAGAGTAGTTTCCTCTATGAAAATATACTGCGATATCTCGAATATCTTGCCAACTGAATCGTGAGGCGGCCTGTGTGCAGCACATTCAATTGTAGAATATCATAAACGAGAGATTCAGCTGAGTCTCTCGTGAAAACCAAATTGATTTCCGAATGAGTGCATTTCTCGAAAACGGTCCAATTTGGGTTCAAGTAGAACATCAGGTTGACGTAAACCCGGGACTGCGCCCACCTGATGAGCCCGAAGAAGGGCGAAACCGGTCGTGGGCTGTCGAAGAGTTTTCAGCAACCTTGTAAGTAGTTTCCTTCATGAAAAATGACGCCAAGTTCATTGTCGCCAGCGGGTGATAACAAACAGATGTTTAAATCCTTCGGCAAACCATCACAACTGACGGTCACACTTGATATGTTGAATCTAGGAAGAAGGCTTCTTTTTGGGTGACAGTTAACAGATCGATATGACGCATACAAAGAAATTTCCATCCTTAGTACACAAATGAAATTTTCTATAAATTTATCGTCAACGGTGTAACATTGATTAGCAAAGTTTGTGGCGGATGAATTTGTCACACTATGTTGCGGGGACTTCTGTGTTTGCTGGTGCCAGGACCTGTCACCGTTACGAACCTGACGTCAAGATTAGGAACACAAATGTCTCGTGATCTGTCATGTGCGTGCCGGGGATATTGCAAATCACACCAGCTAGCCATTTCGTTCGTGTCTGATCACATTATTCACACTGCATTTCAACCGTTGGAAAACCAGAGATTCTTTGGTGATTCTTTGAGGACTGCCGTCGTAAATTTCTACAACAGGATTGTTTGAATGATAAAAGACGGTTTGCACATGGTTTAGTCATAAACCGATGGACGCCTCGGATCACAAAAACATCTGGACAGAACAAGAAGTCCGCAGTCATCCTCGAGCGCCACGCTTGTCCGAGTCGGACGCGTCAGGAATGGAAACTGACGATGTTTTGAAAAATTCCTGATCGTAGTGCTAGAAATGCGGTCCATGCAGAATGTGATTTCGCCACACGGTTTAGTAGGAAGGTGATGATTTGACTCCTGGACCAAACACACCATTTGAACCAGACACAAGGCAGAGTAAATATACGATAAACAAGGTCAAGTTGGCCTCAGACTGCTGAATACACATCTTGGTCGGTGCGCTTCTGTTTTATCTACCAAGATAACAGGTGCGAAAACCGCTGGTCGTCGAATTCTGACCCACTTATAACCCTATTCACAGTCGAGGATGGCCATCCGCAGACAGGTCGGTGAACTTGTGAAGGCCATTTGTCTGGGGCATATTTGTTTTGCAGCTGCCAGGCGCTGTTGTCGTCATCTCCCTGCACATTCGGATGATAAACAACCATCGACTGTCGAGACCAATATCGCTTGTTGAGAAAAACAAGACTGGTCGAGACTATTTTGTCACGACACAAGATGGTCTGCCTACAACGGTAGGGGGAAATATGGCTGAACGCGGTAAGATGGAGTTTTCCTTCCAAGGAAGACCATGTATGGTGACTTCCTAGAGAATCCGATTGGGTTTAGGGATAACAAATAGAAATATTTCTTCCAAAATCACTGGAAGGTTAATTCTATTAACAAAGCATTTTCCCTGTATTCAGATCATGCGGAAGAAGGCCTACTACTGTGGGTCTTTGATGTGAGAAATCAGGCAGAATTCCGTTGTTGAACGAAACCTAAAGACTCGAAATCTCTTCTCTCTGTGTACCGGAATCGCCGCAAAACTTTACTGAATTTGAACGTTTAGCCCTTTTTTGATACACTGCGCAATCTGCGGTAGAAGTACCCTGAACTAGAAGCTGTGATTACAAATTGTAGTAAAGGCAGTTTTGTTAATGTTGCTGACAAATCGACAGGTGCATGTTTTCGGGACAATTTGTCGGAACGTGTGATTAGCTTCGACCTTACCAAGCAACAAAATAAGGTGTACTGATAAATCGGGTGGAGCCCGATGTATATTGACATCACCTTCCAGCACATCCTAGATTTAAGAGGTATCCTGTATGTTTTCACAGGAATTTCCACAATTTTCTCAAAGTGTCTTTTATAACTATTACACACACAAAAACAATGTGATGGGAATGATGCGGTGTCTCCGTATAACTGACTGTTAGAGTTACATCGTTAAGAACACTAGTGACAACCTAGACGCTACTAACTTGAAGGAAACTACTCAAATGTTTGCTAAAAACCCTTCAATATCCCACGACTGGTTTCAACCTTCTTTGGGCTCACCAGATAGGTGCAGTCCTCTGGCTCCTATCAACTTTATGTTCTTGTGGAACCTGCTTTTTTATGCAAATCGTGAACTACATTCATTTGCACACTCCATCGGGTTTCACAGGAGACTCGACTGGCTCTCAGCCGAATCTCTCGTTTCTGATGGTTTCCTTCAACTGAATATCCCGCATGAAGTTGCTTCATGTTTCAGTTGGAGCGATACTCGAGGTATCAAAGAACACTGTCTAGACGGAGCATACTGTCCGTTAGTTTACTGAAAACTCTTGGACAGTCTGGTTGTTCTTCTCCATTCTTGGGATTCATCAGGTAGACGTGACCCGCTGGCTCTAGTTTCCACTCACGAATGATTTCATGACAAAATAATCAGTAAAATGTTTAGAAAAGTGCATTAATCGAAAGCTGTTACGGTTTATATTGGGTACATGAGCAACAGTGATTAGTGAACCAATTCCGTGTAGCAAGCATGAGTATATTGCGTGGAGTGTATAGGATTTTTATGCCGAGGAAATTCGTCAATGACGTCGTTCTAGAATGGCACCAACTTTGTTCATGTGACAAGGCAAAGTAGTTTGTGATCGTTACGGGTTTACCATGTTGCGTCAGTGTGTTTCGAAACATCGGTGTAAGAGTACTGAGAGTAGTAGAAGAGTGATTTAGGAAAGAAGCACACTAGCCTCAACCTCGCAGCAACTGTTAAGAAAGCTTGGATACAAACGAAACTTCACCGCCAACGTTTGAGATACTGTCCTGCTTGGTCACCCTTGAACGACAACTCAATCTTGTTCGGAAGATGTTTTTCGAATCCTCACAGGTGCTTCCCTGAGGGAGATATGATAGTATATTGGTGGTAGAATGCCCGAGAAGGAAAATAGAGTCGTTAATTTTAAGGGTGAGAAAGATACCGTCTGTGTTTTTCCTTGGTTTCTTGGAAACGGCTAGCTTCAGTGCCTTCTGGTTTATTCCATTGGAATCTGTCAACGCTCAGCACTGACATATTCGCGAGTGCTCGCAATCTGAGCTGTTCTCATCGAGCAAATAGTTTCGTTTCCCTGAGGTGAAATTTGATGTTCCCTGTCCCCGTATTGTGCTAATGTTGGACATCATCTTGGTTCCTTTCTCAGACTGTGGTGTTTGGACACTTTCAGTAGATATTTCTTATGTTTTGTTTTTTATTTCCCCTCTAATCTTCAGTTGTACCTGGTACTCAGCTGAATCTCTTGTTTGTGGTGTTTCCAAGTGAGTGTATTTAGCTAATTTCGTGCAATTTGGTCTCAAGTAGAACATAAGTTTGACGGAAACTCGGGGATTGCGCCTAAATGATGAGCCCCAAGGGCGGAACCGATCTGGGGTTATCGAAGAACTTTCAGCACCCTTATGAGTAGGGTAAACCGAATAGTCTAGAAAACTGATGTGCGATTGATATGACACCCAAAAACCAAAACAGCAAGCAGAGCTAAAGCGATGGCTTTGGGGAAGTTTGGATGCTAGGTAGCCACGCTGGTGTTTAGTGGAAGTATGTCGATTGATGAATTCATTATATCGATGTTCAATGCGGTCGAAGTCACTTACTGATGAACAGTCTTTCAACTGCCAGAATGTCAATATAAGGTAACCTAATTATGTGGCCATTTGAACTCCGGTGGTCGTGTTCATCTGGACACATAGATACCTATGAGGAAAAACAAATCAAGCGAGTATGAGAACATCTACCAGTTGAGATAACGAAGGACACAGCAGAGGAAACTACCAGCCAAACCCTAGGGTATAGCCCTACAATCACAGCAGTGACTTTAACACTGGTCTTGAAGTAATTTGTTGAGTGCCTTCTTATTCCTCTAGCTTAATAGACCACTTGTGTTACGGAACTCACGGCCTATAATCAGCAGCCTGTCACGTGACGTTCACTATGCTGGCGTCGGATCAGGGACCGGTTGACGTCTCTCACCCTGTTTAGGCCCACTATACAGTCACGCACTAGCTGAAAGTTATATACATCCTCAGTATCTTTTGTTAATTGTCTTTTATTTGCCGGAGGTGTAAAAGCTTCGAGGAAATAGCACGGAAGCAGTATCTACTCTAAACATTTGGTCTTTTCAGTTGCGCGTGTCATGAGACATGACGACATCTTGGTAACTGGGTATATAACATTCCAGAATGGCAACTTTGCAATACACCAAACACATCTGAAGCCCCAAGGCATGTGATTCAGCAAAGACCGATGCCCTGCTACCATGTTAAATCGAATAAGACTCGATTCGAATAAACCTGGCTGACGACTGCCTATTTCCAACTGCTGATCAACCCATGGGGCGGTATTATATGAAAGGGAGAAAATCGAGTTTCATATTGTCTGCAACCTGTATGATGACAAACACTTGCAGCATTTTCCAGCCAAGGGTCTGGTTACACTGTTAGCCGGGTGTGGCTTTATTAGTCTTTTGTACTCTCAGAACAAGCTTTGAATTGGAACGTAGGTTTGCGGCTTTTAGCTGCATAGAAACGAAAGCATTACTTGGTATCCCGCTAACCAAGTAACTTAAAGCCAAAATTTGACAACCCTTTTCAAAAGACTGCCGGGCTACTTAGAGGAAACTGCCTACCATTTGTTTGCAACGGTTAAACATAGAAGTAGACTCGGAGTTGCCAACTAACCGTAGGAAAACGCTGTTTCCTGTCTGCTTAAACGCTACGAGAAAAGTTTACAAATGGAGGGTAGCGTAAAATGATTACACTGACAAGTATACAGTATTGTGAACTTATATTAAAGCTGGAAAATAACGTTCCACCTCCACTGTGTATTGCCTAGTATGGGCATTCTACTGCATGCACCATCCCACTGGAAATTAAGTCCCTACTTTACTTTACTTTATTTTTAAACTAAGCGTCTCTCCCAACTTTGGTAAATTTTGGCGCGCACATTCACAATTTCAAGCTCGTTTTGTACCGTTTTGCCTTGATCTTTCCGCCAAAGCTAGCAGCGAATTCACCACTCCACAGAGTGAGCTGAATTCATTCAAAAGTCTATCGTGTCACGACTCGTTTTTTGGAGAAGTAGAACTGGATTACTCCACTTTGGCCAGTCAGCACAATGTGGTTAATTCCCAAATGAAGCTGGCAACCTCGAGTACAGCTACAGATGCGATGCTATCCACTTGATCAACCGAAGATTTCACTGACACGGACTTTTCATAGTGCAAAACCCAGATACCAGAATATTGTCGTTTCGTTCTTTTCATTTGAGGTTTCCTTATAGATGAATCGCTTAGGCAATGTCAATAGTTAACCTTGAACAGGTTTGGCCGACATCTCCATCTTGTGTTCGATTAGTTCACGAGGATTGAGACACATCAGACGTACGCTGTCAGCTCCAATTTTTCTCTTGTCCAGGACCAATAATGGCTGAAGTTTTTCTCTTCCTTCAGACCAGTCATATCAGAAATAGGGACTACAGTAAATTCCTTGTTGTGCTAGGAAACCTAAAAATCGGACGGTAAATAAAGGGGCTTGTTTATTGTGACCAATTTGTAGTTAACATCCGGCTCTTTCCACTAGTCACCCTACGAGTGATCTGTTGACCCACCACATACGATTCAAGTGGCATTTATTGTAATATACACAGACCAAGTCTACCTCTTTTCAGAAGGGGGCAGCAGTTTCCCTCCTTATTTTCTTTTCTCGGGGGTAACAGTAGATACTCCCTATATTTAGCACTTCATAGTCCACAGGCCAGCGTGAGCCTGACAGCCATTCCTCAAGGGTTGTTGATAGAACAAAATTGTCTTCAACAAGTCAATCTCAAAAACATCAAGTTCAAGTGTGAGGGATTAATGCCGTGACTGTGGGATAAGTAGGAATGCTTGAGAGACTATATCCCTTCTTTAACTGGCTATTTAAGAAATGCTAATGAAAGGCCTGGTTTTTACGAGGGAAGTATCCACTGTGAACTTTCTCCGTGAGCTATACACCCGTGCAGAACTTTAGAATACCTCATATATTGGGCGGTAGTAAGCGTTCGACGACGTATGGTTAGGACTAAACGAATGCAGTTGCGACTAGCAAGTCCATGGACAGTCTTACTTTCAAAAGCTTTTATCCTAACATGCAGACAGTGTTCCAGTCACACGGCGTAGTTTTGGCCCGCAAACGCCTATTTAGTGAGGATCCGCACCACATCACACCTCTTCTTCAAGTAGCGTACGGGACCCTGTAATGTGATTCCTTAGGACACTGAGCCCCAGTTGGATGTTAACAGCTTCAACGTGATTACTTCCAATATTGTCCAACCTCCCAGTTTTCTGCTCCCTTCCCCCAATTTTCCTTCCGAACAATTGCTTGAATTAACTGACCCCTCCAACTGACTTCAGTTTGTCTTTCATGATGAGTGTTTGGCAGCTTGCTTATTCAAGCAGTATGCAATTGTGAGTCCAGATTCCAGATATATAATGACATGACATGTC